>NC_142192.1:32877579-32907579 GCF_026936395.1 Plectropomus leopardus | reverse complement strand
CAGACACACACACACACACACACACACACACACACACACACACAGACACACACACACACACACACACACAGAGACACACACAGACACACACACACACACAGACACACAGACACACACACACACACAGACACAGACACACACACACAGACATACACACACACACACACACACACACACACACACACACACACACACACACACACACAGACACAGACACAGACACACACACACACACAGACACAGACACAGACACACACACACACAGACACAGACACAGACACACACACACACTGTGGCACACCTTTTTCCCCAAAGCTACATTATTTTTCTTTGGGGGGTGCATGATGTGCACTGCAGACGGTCTTCCCTGCTGGCGGTTGAGTGTAACACGCTCACTTTTATGACTCCTTTTATGGGCGATTACTAAAATAAAATGCACATAAAGATAATCGTTAAAATGCCAAATATTGGCTCCGATAATCTGTGGATCATTTAAGATCATCGACTGCTCAGCTGATAAACTGTATGAAAACAAAAAAATGTTGTGTATCAGAGCAGCTGAGGGGAACTCTGTCCCTCCGTCCTCGCCTGTCCCCTCAGCGACGTGCACAGTGCCCGGGTCCTGGCCTGCAGAGGGAGCGCTCAATTATTCCATCTCATACTCCCTGAGATGGGTGGGGCCTCATAACTAATGAGGAGTGGTTTGTGGGGGGGATAAAAAGAAAACACACACACACACACACACACACACACACACACAGCTTCACCTGCTGGGCGCCCCTGGTTAATAATTCAAACACACCCTCTGGCTGACTCACACAGGCAGCAGGTCAATGCCTGAGCTCCTGTCAGAGGACGGTATGGAGACACATGAGTCTGAAATACAAACACATGATCATGAATCTGGATTTTTCTCAGTTTCCTGCATTAAAAATTTCATTTTTTTGTTTTTATTTCTTGCCTTTAACCCTTAGGGCCTGCTCGTATTGCTCTGCACATGCAATGCACTTTTCAAGATCAAGCCTTGAAAAATATTATACATTAGCATTATTTTTTACTTTCATGAAGTTTATTTTTTTAACCATCAGTCCTAATCATAAAAATCAAATACTCAGTAATTACTGTTAGGGCTGGGCGATAAAACAATTACGATATAAATCACGAAATAACTTTTGTCGATTGAAATATGAGACGTAGTCGATAGAATGGCGATAAAATGCATTCCAGCCATGTTTTAGCAGACAACACGAACAAACAATGATAGTAAGAATAGCGCCGCGGAGAACCAAATACAGTGAACGATTTGAATGTAGAACGGCTGAGTGTTTGACAGCCACAGCATTTCAAAGCCTCCATGTCTGAAAGTCCGCTCCAGCGCAGAAATGTGCAACACATTTTTTCATTTATTATTACCAGGGGCAGATGTAATGTTTTGGGGGCCTGGGGCCACAAGCACATGAGCTTATTTTCAGCCTTTCTCTAACTGGGAATGTTGGCAGGCTGTTGGCAGCTATAGGAGAAGTAGGCCGACTCAAACGTTTTTAAAATGTCAGTTTGAATGGGTTTCAATGGAGCATTTTTTGACCTTAACAGTCTGAATGTAACTATTTAGTTTCCACAGTGTATTTTAGACTTATTGTAGGAGCTGAGCTGGAAATTCACTGATTACACTCAGATACACAATCTGGACTACATTTATCACATATGCATGAACACACACACAATTAACAAAAAAATGATAATTCTGCACCAGCTGAGTGTGCGTCCAAACATGAAACATGATTTCGACCTGATTTCTACGATTTCCACCTGACAGTGATGAAACCCGGTTGGCCCAACCCTGTGTGTGTGTGTGTGTGTGTGTGTGTGTGTGTGTGTGTGTGTGTGTGTGAGAGAGAGAGAGAGCAGGTGTCACACTGGTGGATAAACTGTCCCAGTAGATGTTGTTAACGGCTGCTGGTTTTGGCTGCAGAGCGTCTCCGTTCATGTGCATTAATTGGACGTACAGTAAGTCTGCATTCACCCCATATGCTCTGTGTGTGTGTGTGTGCGCGCGCGCGCGCATGTGTGTGATCACATTCTCTGTGACGTCAAACCAGGCAGCTGCTGCCGTTGCCGTGGCGATGCCATACCATAATGAGGCCCTTTCAGACCACACAGTGCTGCTGCTGGCACATTAAACAGCACACGAGACGACGAACACCTGCAGCCTCTTTCATGAAACTGACCTCTGATCAGTTTCAGCTTTTTATCCACAATCAAGCAGCTGATTACTGCGACACGGATTCTGTCTCTGCCGCCAATTTTCTGCTTTATATGTCGCTCAATGAGCCGCTGTTTGACTCCCAAACCACTGAGAACACTTCCCAAATCCTGCAGCCGAAGACCTTGAGGCTGGTTTCGGTCTCCAGTCTGATGTGGACCAGCAGAACCAGGACGCTCCCTCACTGCTGCATCACAGTCTGATGTGGATCATCTATCAGACAACCGTCCACATCAAAGACGTGTTGCTTTAAGCACAAATATGTGGAAAGATATCTGACATAACACTGAGCAATAACACTTCATGTATATATATATATATATATATATATATATATATATATATATATATATAGTTAAAAAGGTCTGTTTATTCTCTAAATTAACCCTTTAGGGCCCGCTTCAATATCACACACACCCGTATCACTCTGCTCACAAAATGTGCTTTTCAAAATCAAGCTTTAAAAAATATTATATATGTATGTATATATATGTATGTATAATTATTATTTTTATTATCATTATTATTTTCTATATTATTATTATATTATTTTCTACTTTCATAAAGTTAATTTTTTAACAAGCAACAGTCCTAATCATAGAAATATTCATTAATTTTCAGAATTTTAATTAAAATGAAGAAGTGTCGGCATGAGAGGAACTTTTACTTTTAATTCTAAATTTTGATGGAAAGATTTGCAATTTTATTGTAAATGCATATCGATTCCGAATATCAGTTATCGGTCTCGTTGACCACTAATAATAAATATCGTCCCGAAAACACAATATCAGCCGACCCGTACCATTAACTCCCACTCTGCACTATAAAGCTGTGCAGAGGACATAATTCACATTAACATGTTAAAATATGGACGCTGAACAAATAATATATGAACTGGGTTAAAGGGCAAATCCACTCTAATTTATGAATTCATTTTTAATTCCTCAGATATTTAATCCTGTGAATTATTGATCCTCAGAGGTTTGGTTGATATTAAATTTTAATGCAACACATGTTTCCTTTACTTCCATCTTTTGTTCTTTTCTTCGTCTCTAATAAAAACATCTGCAGGTCACAGAAATATTAACAAAGCGCCACGACCTCTGACCCCTGACCATTTGGGAATTTTATTCTGCTGCCGCTCTGCAAAGAGAATATTTTGAGGATGTTTATTATTCTATTTATCTGAACCCAACACTGTAAAAAATGTCGATAAAACATCATAAAACTGTAAAGAAAAAATAAATTCATAAATTATGCTTTACAGATAAATATGTCACCTACAAATGGATTTTAAAACATTTTTAAAAACAGTGTTACATTTGAATTTTCCTTAAAACCTGAACTTTCCTACTAATGTTCACTCTTAACAATGAACAACAAAATGTTTTTGGCTTAAATATAAGGACACTGACGGAAAAGTTATAATAATAATTTGAAATTGAAAGAAAAAATAATTTTGGTTTTCTAACGTGTAGATTTTTAAATATTAATTTAATTCATAGGTTTTTAATCATAATGTAACTGGTGATGGAATTCCAGTAATTTTACTTTTTGTTTTAAACTGACAGTGTAAATTTAACCAAAATGTTACAATGACAACATTTTTTAATTGTTAAATTTACGGGTTATTCTGTGAAGTTGTCACTGTTTTTTTTGGTTTTTTTTACAGAAATATTGGGGCCACAGCTGTTTATTTAGTTACGTGTTGATCTCTCTCTTATTCATGTGTTTTTTATCATCTTATTTTTGTTATATTTTGCATCATTTTGATCGTCTTTTACTGCATTTATTCTTGTATTTTCTAAAACTTTTTCCTTTTAAGACTTTTAGCCTTTTTTGTGATCTGCTTGTTTTATTAAACAGCTGAACGTGTTTATATGTTTGTTTTTTCCTCCGTGTGACCTTGACAGAGATCCTAAAAATGTGCTGCGTGCGGACACTGCAGATATGACATCACTCACCTGCGACTGAGATGATATCATTAAATGACAAGCTGCCAAAAAAGACCATCTGTGAGCCACTGAGGACTCAACCCCGACACACACACACACACACACACACACACACACACACACACACACACACACACACTGCAGATACTGACTGCTGCAGCATCCACAGGGACTCACTTCACTTTTTTTTACACCGTTTTGTAGGCAACACGTGTCATGTTTAAAAATATCCAAATAAAAGCACTTCCTGTCCCACAGAGGAACAATCTATTAACACTCGACCTTAAAGGTCGAGCGCCGGCTTGATGTCATAAACGCATAAACACGGCGGCAAAAGTCAATGTTTGATCCATAGTAAGAAACTTTTATATTAATTCACATATTAAATATCAATTTTTGATAAAATAAAAAAATGATAAAATATGATTTGATAAAATATGAAATATACCTTTTCTCATAAAATTACGTTATTCTTGTAAAATTTCGACTTTATCTCATAAAATTACAACTTTATTCTCATAAAATTACGACTTTTTTCTTGTAAATTACAGCTTTATTCTCACTTTCTTGAGGTAATTTTCTTGTTCGTTTTTTCATTTTCTTTTTTGTTGTTGTTTACTTTAAGGTAACTTCCTTTAACTTTTTACTAATTTCTTGCATGTTTTTTTCTAATTATAATCATTTTTGAGCTGGACAATGTGAGTGCAGCTCGTCGTTCACCTGAATAGTTACTATAAGGTACATAACAAGCACCGATACTTTGGTATTAAGTTGGCATCACAACTGAAACCATAACAGACTTTGTAAAGCAGATCATCAGGGATTATTTAATTTAATTTTTAATTCAAATTTAAAAGAAAAAAATAAGAAAATAACTTTTTTTTTTAATTTTAACATTTTTTTTTAATTAAATTTAAAATTTAAAATTTAAATTGTTTTTATTGAATTTATTTATATTTTTAAATTTAAATATATTGAATTGAGTATCCAGAATCGTGGAACTTCTATAGTATTGATATAAAATATTATTTTTCTGGTATCTTGCCAAATTACTCAAAAAATCAAATAATCATGTTTCTAATTGAATCATTTAATCTGCAGGATGATCAAATTAATAATTAATGACAGAATGACTATCAACAGTTAAAGCGGAGAGCAGGTTGGGTGATTTGGGTTGTTTTGGTGGAGGCTGGATCCTGCAGTGATTTCCATCTTGTTGCCATGAGCACAAGCAGCAGCAGCCGGCTGGACCTGACAGCCAGCAGCCTCCTGCTCCTCCACCTCCTCCTCCTCCTCCTCCTCCTCCATCCATCTCTCTCTCCTCATCGCCATCTGCCCTCTATCTGTCTCCTCCTCTCCCATCCACTCCTCTGCTGCACACCATCCTCTCTTTTTAAATTCTCCTCATCTGCTTGTTTTTTCAGCTTTGGCCTCAAATTTCACACTTTCTCCTCATCCAACGCTTCCATCTGTTTGTCACTTCTCACTCTCCATCCTTGAAATGCAGCATATACATGAGAAATTCAGCAGACTGGGAAAACTGGTGGAGACGAACTCTTCTGTTCAATAATTCAACACGTGTGTCAGAGTGGACTCTGTCCACACGTCAAACAGGATCAGAGCTGAAGACACTAACAGCCACAGACAACAAAGAAACTGTGAATCTAAGAATAATGTCTTCAGTACGCAGAGACATTAGTTTGTATTATGTGCTTTTCTTAAATATGGGATTTTTTTTAAACTTTAGTGAAACGATATTGATATTTGGATATGAGACACGGAGCGATGCATCCTGGTGTTTCTAAATAATTAATCCAAAGTCCGATTAAAGCTGAAACTAACACAAAGTAGTCTGTAGAAGTCTAAAGAAGGCACTTTCCACCTCTGCAAATGTGGCAGTTTCAGCGCTGTGGCTGTCAAACACTCAGTCAAAGTCCTTCACTGCATTTGGTTCTCCGCAGTGCTATTCTTATTATCATTGGCTGTTCGCGTTGTCTGTCAAAGCATGACTGGAATGTGTTCTATCGACATTCTATCGACTACGTCTCATATTTCAATCGAGGAAAAGTTATATCGCGATCGATATCGTTTTATCGCTTAATCGCTTAATCGAGCCTTGTTGTTTGGCAGGTTACAAGAGGTACTGTAATCAGCGTCAGTAAATCAATTCAAGTGTATGCTAGATGATATGGTTGTTATAGTGTTCCCGTTATCATTATTCATTATTTTTATTTTCTACATTTTATTGCTTTTACTGCTGTTGTTGTTACTAAATATCCTTCTAGCAGGCGGCGAGCAGAGGAGGAAGTCAAAGATGGAGACGTGTGTCTCCACAAACCTCTAATTCTCCCAACAGCTGCTGAAAGAAACCAATAATTCTCCACACTGCACCGCTCCAGGTGTACCAGCTACACACACACACACACACACACACACACACACACACAGAGTCAATGACAGAGCGTCTGTGACCCCGAGCGCAGGAATCATCGTGGTGTTGACGGATTGTTTCCTCGGCTACTGTTGTCATTTTGACATCGAGTCGCCCTGACAGGAAGCTGGCCTACATCCCACTGCACACACGCACGCACGCACACACACGCATGCACGCACACACACACACACGCACGCACACACGCACACACAAAAACTAGAGTTACCTCAAAAGGTTTCCAGAGAGATAAAAACAAAACAATCGAGCTGCACGTCAAAGCCTTCTGCTTCATCTGATCAATCAGGGAGGAAATGTGTATTGATGATCCAGCCCGGTGATCAGGAGGAAAGACTCCTCTGATCATTAGTCAATACTGATAAAGTAGAAATCAATCGAAAAACATGCAAACTACTTCAGCACAAACACAACACAGATCAGAGAACAGAGAGCGCCCTGCTGCGTCTGTCGCTGACGATAAGAAATCACAAATAAATCAGTTTCCCCCTCAGAAAGCAGCAGCTGCCTTTACGCGCACACTTTTTCTCAACCTGACCGCAGATTTCGGGTCAGCTGTTGTTTACACGCGCCGACACGTGTAAACACTGCAACGACACAACGAGAGGAAACAACAACCAGCACAAATCCAGCAGCTTCCATCACTGTTCAGCTTCATCGCCAAATGTTTCAATATCTGAGACTGCATCGAGACAACCCAACGTGAAAACCCTGTCAGTGTGAGACAGAGGACAGAAGGACGGACGAGCGTCCACCTTACCTCGGCTGTTGGTCGCCAGGTCGGCCACCTTCTGAAAGGCATCCAGGAACGCTGCCACGGCAACGACGGTCGTCCTGGAGACACAACAGAGGAGGGTTTGCGTAAGTACGAGAAAATGTCGGATCATACAGTATTTTCGTGCTGCGGTCCGTATGTGTCATATTCAGAGAGAGTAAAATATTAAACACGTAACTAAAGCTAATGTTTCATATCACAATCTACCAAATGTTTTTTTAACATAACTTATCATCTTTTAATTTTTCTCACTCGACCGCTCTTTAGTTTCAGGAGTTGACCTTGATTTTGGTGCGTTTATGTACCGAACTAAAATCAGTGACTGAGTTTATTTTCACAAAATATTCAGTTTTTTTGCTCTTAATCAGGAAAAGACAATATTCCTACGAGGACGTTTACTCAGCAAATTAAAATGAATACTCCTTTAATATTCCCGTTTACATGCAGCGGTGCAGAGTCTGGTTAACGAGTCGTAGCATGTTGTTTATCACGTCAAAATATGGAAAAGTGGGATGTTTTGCTTCTTTGCATCAAAATAGTTTCCGTCTGCTGGAGGTGTGAACACAGTCAGAAACTTTAACTTATTGAACCACCTTCTTCAAAAGGTTGGTGTTATAATATTTCCACCTATCAAAAAAACAAAAATAAAAAATCTGTTGATATCAAAGTGTTTCATGAATTTGATTTGTCATGAATTGACTGAAATTTATCTAAAAATGTGTAAAAAGTGTAAAAAAAAAAAAAAAGTGTCCGATGTTACAGCAGATGATCAGCAGACAGAATAAAACACAGAAGAATTACGGCTCGAATCTTTACTCTCAGACACAGAAGCTGCGAAGATGCTGCGGTGTGTGTGCGTGTGCATGTGTGTGTGTGTGTGTGTGTGTGTGTGTGTGTGTGTGTGTGTGTGTGTGTGTGTGTGCATGTGTGTGTGTGTGTGTGTGTGTGTGTGTGTGTGTGTGTGTGTGCGTGTGTGTGTGTGTGTGTGTGTGTGTGTGTGTGTGTGTGTGTGTGTGTGCATGTGTGTGTGTGTGTGTGTGTGTGTGTGTGTGTGTGTGCGTGTGTGTGTGTGTGCGTGTGCGTGTGTGTGTGTGCGGTGAGGAAGAGGAGGCAGGATGCAGTCAGAGTGTTTGTAATCAGCTGTGACCTCTGGTGACCTCTGGCCCGCTGCAGAGTCTCTGGAGGCTGCTGCTGATCCATCTCACTGATAATGACTTTATGGTGGCATCATTAATCTCTGCCAGCCACAGAAGGTTAATTGAGTTGTGCGTGTGTGTGTGTGCCTGTCCATGTGCATGCATGCATGTGTGTGTGTGTGTGTGTGTGTGTGTGTGTGTGTGTGTGTGTGTGTGTGTGTTGGGGACAAGGCGACAGAACAGGAGAGGAGAGTTTGACATTTAAACACTTAATGAAGCCAACTGATTGGATTTTCATGAGCTCAGGTGATGCAGACATCGTGTGTGTGTGTGTGTGTGTGTGTGTGTGTGTGTGTGTGTGTGTGCGACCTGTGTGTGTGTGTTTGTGTGTGCATGTTTCCCTTTCAGGCCTCCTGCAGACTGATATTTTTGCAGTCTTAGAAGTTTTCTGCAGCTTCACTCTGCGACACGGATCTTAAATAAATTACAGTACGACATCAAGTTTGATGTATGCAGACTGTACGATGACGTCACTTCCCAGCTCGCAGGGAAAACTCCTTCGTAGACAGCGTTAGGTAACGCTATCTACAGGTTGCAATAATGCTTTCTAGAAAACATTTTAATCTAACATTCAAAGAACGTTTTAAGGATGTTTATCATTTTAATAATGTTCCTTTAAGGTTAAATGCTGACTGAGACGTAACGTTTGAACTGCAACACTGTGAGGATGTTTTGGTGATGTTGAGAGGCGACAGATCAGAGAATGTTTATAAAACGTTCCCACAATGTTACGTGAGAACAAAGAAAGAATGTTTTCAAAGTGACATTCAGAAAATGTTATTGAGGACTGAGATTACACAACATTTTTTATTAAAATGTAATGTAACGTGGTCAACAATGAAATTTTTTATGTTTACAGAGAATGTTACCTAAACTTCAAGAAGAACGTTCTGGGAACTTAAAGAAAACTTGCCACTGAAAACGTTACTAAAACGTTGCATAGGTTGCACTGTACTGTTCTCAGACTGTTTTTAAAACTAAAATTTGCTCGCTGGGCTTCTGAATCACTGAGCTACTTTATCGCAGGTTACGACGTACGTCCATGATGTCAACACACACCAACAAAACGTCGGCAGCGTGCGTCATCCGTCTGCTCCGCTTCTGTGGTAAGAGCAAAATGTAAACAACCTTAAATCAAGGCCTCGGTACGGCGGCATTTATGTGTGTCAGAAAATGTCTGAAGAAGAAGAAGAGAAGGTGGAAGGTAGATTTATTGGTCATTTTTTTAACAAAGTTTAAAAAACAAAATTACTCTTGATCTTTGGAGCTGAAGGTGGAGTTGACTAAAATCAGCGGCTGCTATGAAGAGTCGATCCGGTTGCTCGGTGATGTCGCTGCTGAGGGCATCGTTTAATTCCTGCTGCGCGTTTTCTGAATTTGCATCAGAGTCTTGTATCCAAATGGCTCCCAACAAGGTCCGTCCGTCCAGTGCAACAGCTCGATCCGGGATGTCAGGGGTTAACCGTGTCTCTGTGAAGACGTGCGCAGAGCAGTCCCAGATCTCCCGCTGCTGAGTGATCCAAAATCACATCTCACCCACTTCACTCTCCTGCGATCAGACAGCAGACAGAGGAAGGCTCATTCGAGGAGCAGCTCCGCTCCGAGTCAGATCAGCCTCACCGTGATACCGACTCCTTCCCTCCTACAGTCCGGCACTTTCAGTTTCGTTTCTCCCCTCTGGTCCGACCAGCTCGTTGGCGTGTACCGTGGGTGGGGACCTTTTCACGGTTCGCTGCATTCAGTCCAAGTCCCAAACAACTTTTCCCGATGCTGATAAGTGCCAGTCTATCGTAGAAAAGTCGTGACTCAGCAGACGGGATCATGGTGTTGAAAAACTGTTGCTATGTGTGTGTGTGCGTGTGTGCGTGCGTGCGTGCGGGCGTGCGTGCGTGCGTGCGTGCGTGCGTGTACGTGCGTATTACCTAAGCTGTGACTGAAGCTTGCTGGCCTTGCTGATGAAGTCGTCCCACACAGGGTAACTGCCCTGAAGAGAAAAGACAAGAAATCATCAGAATAATAGAAATGTACACGTAAACCTGCAGTGAACACAGAAATGTGGACTCTTATTATTATTATGGAATATAATAATAATGATGATGATAGCTTAGATTTTATTGTGCATTTAAGAGACCAGTACCCACTAATTAAAATTAATAATAAAATAAAATAAAATTCTACCTTATTTATTGAGAGTTTTTTCTTTGGGTTAGTTTAACAGTTCCAAAAAAATATAAATTTGGTTTTATTTAAATTCAGTGTTCAAGATTAAGTTTAAGAATCAAACCTGCTCTTATGCATTTTCATTTTTTTTACACTCTATCCAAAATATTGTGATATCCATGTTCCAAGTTCTTCGATTCAGGTTCTGAAAATTTCATCTATCGTGACAGAAAACTGTCTCAGACGTGGCTCAAAATACAAAATAATGTCAGACAATAGTTCCTAAAAATAGAATACATAAAATAAGCTTCAAGAATACATATAACAGCTTCTTTTTTTAAAAAAAAAAATAGATTTCATTGATTTTAAATACTACAGCACAAAGTTCTCCACATACTCAAACACATGATGAAGGCATACCTACAAATAAATAAATAAAATAAATAACATACACAAAATAATAGCAACAACAATAACAATAATAATAGTAACAATGATAATTTGACAAGAACTAAAGTAGAAAAAAGGGAGAAATAAAAAAACTAAAAATTAATAAATGTAAAAAAGACAAAACAAAAAGAGGAAACAAAAGAAAAAGTAAACAGCCTTTGATGAGGTCAGTTTGAGAGGAATCTATCAGGTCAGTGTGTCGCTGCGATCAGACGCCCGATCGCGTCCGTCAGCCTCTGATTCGTTTCCAGCACACGCACACTAACGTAGTTTAGATCACGGCTGCTGATTTCTTCCTAAATTTCTCACGGCCTTCTACCCTTTTTTTTTTTTTTTTAAATCAAGCCAATTTGCCCAGATTTCAAAGGGTTAAATAATTTTGAAAGATGAATTTAAGTCAAATTAATACCAATTAAGGCCTTATTTTTAAATTAATTAATTCAATGCCTTTCAAGACTTTTCAAGGATAAACACGGTTTTAAATATAAACATCATAAAGAGTTCACAGATCCTCAGATTCACATCGTGAGCGTGCGCTGCAGCTCTGAGCCAGCAGACAGCGAGGAGACGGATCAATACCCCGATCCATACGCCCCGCCCCCCCGCACGTCCACAGGAAGCCAAAAACGAGCGCCCCCCCGGGCACGCTAATACAGTTTGGGTTCAGTGACACGTTTAACGGGAGACAGAAACACAGAGCGAGCCGAGCACTGCAGTGCGGCACTCAAAAAAACACACACACACACACACACACACACACACACACACACACACAGAGTGGAGGATCTGGGGTACGCTCCTAATGTCAGCGGGAGTCCCCTGAAGGTTTTTTGGGTGGGTGGGGCTTTTTTTTACTGCAGTGAAACATGTGAGGCTTCTTCACTCAGACTCAGAACTTAAAACTCAAATCAAATACTTCATTTAAAAAAATACTACAAAAATACTGAAATTAAAACGCACTTTAAAAAAAACAACTTTCACGTCTCGAGTGTGAAAACATTTTTGTCCCTCACATTTTGGACAGAGTCCCGTATACTTCAAATATCCGCAGGTGTTTTATGGTATTTTTTTATTTCTACATGTACTTAGATTTTTTTTTACATTAGTGGTACTCCGTATCTCTAAAAAATATTTGGATATCCATGTAACTTTTAACTGTCTGCTAACATCGTACTGCTTTTTATGTTAAAGAACGTGTTAAAGCTCCAGTATGTCGGATTTTGGGGGATTTTAGCAGAAATGATTTATTGGCAGTAACTTTACTGTGAAAGCAGTTCATTCAGTAATTTTGTATTTTAGTAGTTAATATTAGTTTAAAGGGGCCAGAACAGTGACAGTAAACACTGAAAATATGATTTGTCATCGAAAAAAACAAAACCTGCACTGAAAAATGAAACACTGACGTTGATATATTTGTATTTAAAAAGGTTGCACTAAAATGAAGATTTGGCGCTGAAGAAAGTTACACTGAAAAATAAAACGGATAAAACATAGCGAGCTGGAAACCCGGCGCTGCGTCTGTGTCACTGAAAAAACACAGACATGAAGAAAAAACACGAAGATTTAAATGGAAAAACTCTCAGAATTCATAAAATAACAAAATGAACCAGATAAAAAAGAAAACTGTATTTTTAAGACTATGTTTTATTTTTTTGGTTTAATTTTCTTCGGTGCCAAATCTTTATTTCAGTGCCGATACAACTTTTTCAAATAAAAATGTTTTCAACCTTTTTTCAGTTCAGGTTTTGTTTTCACTGACAAATTATATTTTCAATGACAGTGTTTACTATCACCGTTCTGCCCCCCCAAAAAATACAAGTACATAGCCTACGATATAGCCTTAAAATACTGGGATTTTATTTTGAAGCCATATCACCACGCTCTAATTTCAGGCTTTTCGAGGGACCGTTATGAGAGAAATAATTTCGGATAAACGTTCCCGTAGGAAGCTGCACGTTGTGGGCGTGGCTTTTTGTCATCATCTCTAACTCAAAACAAAAACACATCTCAGCCGGGCCGGGCCGGGCCGGGCCGGGCGTGTTCAGCCTTGCTCTGTTTTTGTGAGAGTGATGCTCGGCGTCGTCGCCTGGCTACCGTTGCTATGGTTACGCTGCTGCTGGTGCTGCAGCTGCAGAGGAGCTTCACACAGAGAGGGATATCTCGGGGAGGGGAGGGTCACACGTGCATACATCCTCACCCAAACACATACACACTCGCGCGCACACACACACACACACACACTTTCTGTGTCACATTTTGCTTTCTTTGTTTCTCTCTTTCATATTCAATATGCATATATTTGTTCTTCTTTTTCTCTTGCACACACACGTGTGCACACACACACACACAGATTCATTTTTCTCATGCTGTCGTTTCATCCTCTGCCCTTTATTACTCATTCATCACTCCCTCTCTGCTACCCTCTACATTTATACCCACATCTCATTACACACTCTCTCTCTCTCTCTGTCGAACACACACCGCGGCGAGGCGAGGCGAGGCGAGGGCAGGGCCGCTGCATCAATCAGTCACCGAGGACATAAATTGTCGCCGTGGCAACAACCGGAGGCAGCAGCAGGCCGCAGGTCCTTGAGGAATCCTCGGCCGTGTTTGCTCGGCTCTGTGAGCGACTGCGCGGGATTTAAACGGAGAAATCTCCCGTTTGTTTCTTCTTTATCTCTGATCCGCTCAGATAACAACACAAATCTGATCCTCACACTTCAGCTCACTGTTTTATCTGCCCGCAGAAAACCCCAGGAGACCACTGAATGTCTCTATCACACTTTATCTTCCTCCAGCGTCGAGGGGAGCGTCTCTGAAGGTCCTCAGGTGGACTCAGACCGGAGACGGTTAGTCCTAAAACCTCTCGGCTACGTCGACACGACGCTCAGCATCTTTGACTGTGTGAAGGGAAACTGTTGTTTCACTATGAGAATCGATTTTGTTATTTCTCATTTCTACATTTCCACACGACAATGACAATAATTCTGCCTATAAACACCTCCCTGTTTCACAAGTACAACAAGCCTCACGCAGCAATATCCTCGTAAATGTATCTTATTTTTCAAAATGATAATAATGATAATAACGATCCCTTCAAAACTCTACATGAACATGTTGAGGAAGTTTGGACCATTTCAGAAAATCTAGGACTGTGAGGGACTCATTGTTATTTATTGTAGTGGCCGAGTGCATTCAAGGATTTATGGGCATTTCTAGGATTTTGGGAAGTTTCTGGGATTCCAGAATATTTCAGCGATTTTAGAATATTTCAGGGAATTTAAGACATTTCTAGGACTTAAGGACACTTCCAGGATTTCAGGACATTTCTGGGATTTCAGAATATATCTATGATTTTAGGATGTTTCTAGGATTTGAGGACATTTCTAGAATTTGAGGATGCTTCAAGGATTTCGGGACATTTCTAGGATTTTAGGACTTTATGGACACTTTGAGGACTTCAGGACATATTTAGTATTTCAGGACCTTGCTAGGATTTGTGGAAATTTTTAGAATTTTTAAACATTTCTAGGATTTTAGGATGCATTTGGGATAATAAGACATTTCTAGGATCTCAGAATATTTCTAGGATTTTAGGACATTTCTAGAATTTAAAGACGCTTCAAGGGTTTTGGGAAATTTCTAGGACTTGGGGACATTTCTCGGATTTTTGGAGGTTGCTAGTATTTTTGGACATTTGTAGGGTTTTAGGACATTTCTGGGATTTTAGGACATTTCTGGGATTTTAGGACATTTCTGGGATTTTAGGACATTTCTGGGATTTTAGGACATTTCTGGGATTTTAGGACATTTCTGGGATTTTAGGACGTTTCCATTTGCCATAAAAACGTCCCATCAGTGGATTCCAGCTGTTTAAAGTTGACATCACACAGTAAACACAGAGAGACTGATGTCGGCGCAGAGTCGGAGCCGATAAACAGCCAAAAACAAACCACACAGAGTGACCCATTTGGCTCCGGAGCCGCCGCAGCAGCCCCGTCCGTGATGTTTCCATGACGATCCCCGCGCTGATACACAGCAGCCCGCCGAAAACAGAGCAGGATTATTTTAGCTCAGAGGTGATTAAGACGACGGCTCAGCCAAAGATAAATGGTGATTAGCATTCAGCTAATACACTCAGCGGCATTACTTTAAACCACACACGCACGCACGCACGCACGCACGCACGCACGCACGCACGCACACACACACACACACACACACACACACACACGCACACACACACACACACAATGACAAGGTTAAAAAGCTTCAACAGTTTTCTTTTAAGTCACCATCACAGCAGTTCTCACAGATGTCCCTCACAATACATCACAGCACGCTCTACTTCCTGCCCCCCCTGCGTCCACGCTCTGCTTCCTGCCCCCCACCCCCCCGCGTCCACGCTCTGCTTCCTGTCCCCCTGCGTCCTCTCACAGGAAGGACGTCTCACGTCTGTTCTGGGGAATCGTCCCATGTCGCCTCACGTCCGTCACTTTTTATCTACAGACTCATTGTTAGCTGGAAGCTGCTGGTTTCAGAGCAGGTTTGAGACATTTGTGTTCAAAAAACCTAAAAATTTACACGTTAAATGTCTGAGATATTTAACATGCAGAGCGTCAAGTGTCAGACTGTCAAAAAATAACATTTCAATCAGTCAGTCTGGAATTATGATTCATTTTGGCTCATTTAACGGCATCATTAACCCCTGCTGAGTCCGACACAACACACAGCGGGGACACTGGACCTGCTGAGGGGACAGGAGGTCAGGGGACAGGAGGTCAGGGGACAGGAGGTCAGGGGACAGTTACAGCAGCTCTGAACATGTTTCTGGGATTTTAGGACAACTGTGAAAGTAACTACAGATTAAGCAACAAGATGATTATTTTAATGGTTTGAAACGTGAGCAAACTGGCTTGAAAACAGTATCTGATATTTACTGTATTTTAGTATAAAGTAGCTGTATTTTATCATATTCAATGTATAAAAGCATTGAAAAGTAATGTATAAGTAAATACACTTAAAATAAAGGTTTTCTTTACAGCTTAAAGGTTTTAACCCCTCGGGGACTGTTTGGTGCATTTTGAGTGCTTTTCATTCTTCTTTTTTATAATTTTGCTGTGTTCATGCATGTGGCAGACATCGCTCGTTTCTGTTCCATTTCTTTTGTTAATTTCTTGTACTTATCTTTTTTCTTAAATAATTGCTAATTGCTGTCTTCCCATGTTTGTGAAAGATTTTAAGTATATTGAAAATAATTTTTGGATTTTTTCCTTCTAAAAACACAGTGGCATCATGACAAAAACCTGACATTTAAAGGATAAAATTCCTATAATTAATGAATATTTGATATTCATGGTTAGGACTAAGATTGCTTTTAAAAAAAGAACTTGAAATGTAATTTTTTAGCACTTTTTCAGGTTCTTGTTTGTTTCCGTTTTGTTAATTCTGTGCTCTTGTTATTGCTCATTGCTTTCTATGTGACTAATATTTTTTTTAAAAAATCAACTCAATGAAAGAAGAAAATACTAATAATGTGTGAGAGAGACAGCGTAAGCGTTTGAAGACAGTTACCAGCAGCAGACTGGAGTGTCCTCGGCAGAGACACAGAGACACGGAGACGTCTCTCCGCCCACACAGGTCGCTCGGACATCAGGCAGCCGCGTCTCATTTCATTTAGACGCGTCAGTCAGCAAACAAAGACCAAAATAAGACCCCTGATGTTTCTCCACCGACTGTTGTTAACCCTTTAAAACGGTTAACTGAAACACAACGCCTGGGTGAACGTGCAAATTTTAGTCCCGTTAAACAGCGAAACGTGATGACCTGTTGACACAAACTGACATCCATCTTTACCCAAACTGCTCAAACGTTAATTCGAAATAGTCTGCACCAAGTTTGAGGAGAGATTTTAAAAAGAAGAATCCTCCGAACACACACGCATGCACACACAGAAAGACACACTGGTCTGGTGCAGAGCCGTGTGCACAGCTCTGCTCTACTGGCAAAGGGAAAGGACATATTTAGCAGATTCACCCGCGTTTAAAAAATCTGCGTACATGCACTAATTTTGGTGAAAAGGCGTAGAAATTTAGGTGAAAACTAAAACAATCAGCCCAAAATCTTGTGGCCTTTGGACGCAAGAAACAATCAAAAACTGTGGACGTCCACCAGCCACTGAAACAACTAACTGACCCAAAGTGAATAAGACGTGTGGACAAACACTGGAGAGACACTGAATCTGACATAGACAAAAAGTCCAAAATATCATCATGTATCATCTGATATTAAACTGATGTGTCTGTGCATTGGGACACACCAGCATGTCCTCATGTCTTTAAAGATTAAAACAGGGCTGAGTGATTCAGACAAAATCTAACATTACAACAGGTTTGACTAAATACCACGATGTGTTGGGACAATATTGTAGTATTACTAACTATTGGTGCTTTAACAAACTATTATCAGTGTCTCTGTCTCCTTCTCTGTGTCTCTCTGTTTGTCCCTGTGTGTCTCGGCAATATGTCTGTCTCTGTCTATGTGTGTCTCTGTGTCTAAGCAGCCTGTCTGTATCTGTCTCTGTCTCTGTGTCTTAGCAGTCTTTATTTATCTGTGTCTCCAGCAGTCGGTGAGTCTCCAATTGTCTCTGTATGTCTCTTTCCATGTTTCTGTGTCTCCAGCAGTCTGTATGTCTCTGTGTGTCTCTGTCTCTCCAACAGTCTGTCTGTCTCTGTGAGTCTCTGAGTGCCTCTGTCTGTCTCTCTGCATCTCTGTGTCTCCAGCAGTCTGCAGTCTCTGTGTCTCCAGCAGTCTGTTTGTCTCTGTGCATCTCTGTGTCTTCAGCAATCTGCAGTCTCTGTGTCTCCAGCAGTCTGCATGTCTCTGTGCATCTCTGTGTCTCCAGCAGTCTGTCTGTCTCTGTCTGCAGTTTTACATGCTGGCGTCTTATTTTTTTGCATGAAGCTGCAGGCTGAACATAAAAGACCTGAACACACCCACCTTAGTCCCCCCCTCCTGTCCTCCTGTCCTCCTGCCATCCTGTCCCCCTTCCCCTCCTGTCCCCCCTCCACTATTTGCAAAGATACGTAATGACAGAAAATGAGACAAAATGTCTTCTTTGTGTTTGAAGCAACAGGATGAGCAGAGTGTCTCCAGGTGATAAATGTCGGTCCTCTTACCTTCATGTCTCCGATGACGGTCTGGAAAAGTCCCCCCAGCGCGCTGCACTCCCTGTCCATCACCGCCTCCATCTTCAGCTGTTGAGCGGAAACCAGCGGGTCAGTGGGAGCGGCAGGAGTCCATGCAGGAGGCGGCAGGAAGCGGATCAGTTCACGGGAGGAGCAGGTGAGGCGTCTCGGTGCTGCTGGAGCTCAGGCTCGGGGTGAGGCTGCGGGGTTTCCCCGGCTAAAGGTGCGCAGGAGGCGGACACAGACGGCGGCAGAGCCCGGGGTCACTGAGCTCTCGGGGCGGACAGGTCCCATGATGTTTGCGGGAGGACGCTCATGTTGGAGGACAACAGGAAACACCAAGACAAGTTGACACACGGGTGCTGCTCGAGCCGCTGCTGCACGAGCTCTGCTCAAACACAGACGCTGCACGGAGGCGCGCTGGGAGAGACGGGAACGCGCGTCCGCCTGGCCCCGCCCTCAGCTGAGGAAGCGTTTTTTTTTGTTTTTTGCTAATGGAAAAAAATCATTAGAAAATAAGATAAAATAAAAAATAAAGCCATGGACAAAAATAAATACATTATCCTTAAAACGCAAAAAGACAAGACCACTTTTGATGGTCATGATATTATTATTATTATTATTATTATTATTATTATTATTATTATTATTATTATTATTATTATTATTATTATTATCATTAACAACAACAATAATAACACCAACAACAACAAAATCTAAGATAGAAAAGGACCAAAATAAATTAAAAAACAACACCAATGGTATTAAATATATATATACTTCGGAAAAGAAAAGACCACTTAAATTAATTGATGGGGAAAAATAAAATTAATAAGAATAATATAACGGCATATCTTTAAATTTTCTAAAACAAGAAATATAACAATTGGGACACAACAACAAAAACAAGAGATGGAAACCAGATACATTTTTTAAATTAATTCTTAACTGACTTGTTGATTTATAACAATATTTGTATAATTGCAATGTATTATTGTTACATTATTATTATTATTATTATTATTATTATTATTATTTCTACAGGCTGGGTGAGTCCTAGTCTTTGCTGTCAGCTCAGATATTTAAAACTACATCGCCACCTAGTGAGTATTTCACTGAACTGTAACAGTAATAGATGAAAAAGTAGTTTGCAGTCCAGTGACACACCAACAGGTGAGTGTCCACATTCAACAAGAGCCTAAAAAACCTACAAAAAACAGACATCACAACTATTTAACTATTTAAGTATAAAAGTAATTAAATTAAATCATGAGCTGATGGGAGTTGTAGTCTTTGTTTGTAAAATCTGCTCATTCTCTACAGTATGTATTTTATTTTATTTCGTGTATATTAATATTATTATTAATAATAATAATATTAATGATATTAAGAATGTTATTTATCTGTTGTATTTTTATTGAATATTTACATTCAAAACTCGCACATTTGAGACTGACACTACTTTACATCTTTCTCTTTTAGAGGCCAAATATACCCATATTGATTTAACCCTTTGAAAGCTGGGACGACAGTTTTCTTGAGCTGCTTTCATACACCTTTCACACCTTTGAACCTTGGGTAAGTTGGTGGGAGGATTTCTTTCAAAAACAGCTAAGAGCAACTTGGTAAGAAATGTGTCACAAATTGCAAGAATTTAGTAGATTTAGAAAATTTTTAAATACACGGGGAATTAATTTTGAATTATGTTACATTATTTTTAATCTTTTCCAGGTCAATGTTTTTTAATTTTCTAAATTTTTAATTTGATTTATTTTTAGTAATTTTCAGGTAATTTTCTTAGACTTACTAGTTTTTGGTGGTTAAACAATCAGCCCCACCAAATTAAAGCAAACTTTAAATGAATAATTTTTCTACCAAAATGTAACAAATAAAATATTTGTTAAAATCTTTGAAACTTAAAGACAGAAGCAGCTCTGAAAAGTTTTAGAGGTAGGCCGAGGGAAAACCTGCAGACTTTTGGCCCCTCACTGCAGCGCTGCAGGCTGGACGGGGGCCGGGGGGGGGGCGACGGTTTACTGGAGGCTGATCTGGGATCAGATGGTGAAGCTGGCAGAGCCTCAAACAGGCAGAGCTGCAGAGTGTCATTTTAACCACACACAGTCACTGCTTAATGACAGGGAGCAGCACACACACACACACACAGCTGACTGTCATTATCTCCCCAAACAGGAGAAGACTAAACTAATAACAGCAATCAGAGGAGGAGGAGAGACGAGGAGCTGGAGACTCATGATCCACATGGTGATAAATCCACTTCAGAAGGTTTTTAGGAGTCTCATGAGGCTTTTGACATCACCCGAGTCTTGATTTTTATCACAGTCACATCAAAAAGACACAGCAAAGAAACAGCATGAAGAAAAAAGTTTAAGAAATCAGCTCAGTCACCAGCAGAAAACATTGTTTTTTGTAATTTTTTTCTTCCTCCCTCTGATTTGATTGAGTTTGTTTTTTGCTGTTGTCTGTGCATTTTGTGTCTTATATTCTATAAAATCAAGATGTTTTAAGAAAATGTTGGTATAGTACATTTCTGCAAACCACAACTCTATTACAGCTCAAGTTTGACATTAAAGCAGTTTTAGTACACCAAGTGAGCAACTTTTAACCCTTTGAATGCAGATGCCTTCACTGGCTTTAATTCTTTTTTTTTTTTAAGAAATGAATTTTAAATGTGCACCAATTCTAGGTTTCCTTTTGTTAAATTCTCTTAACTTGTTTAACATTTTTTAGGCCTATGTTGAGGCCATTTGTTAAGTTATTTTAAAAACATTGAAAAGGCAGCAGGGAGTATGAGTAAACATTTCTCAGGCTCCAAAGGGTTAATTGTTAATAACTTCTGTCCTAGAGTTTAATTTAGCATCTGAGCAGATACAACACAGGTCAGTGCACAAAAAATGAGAAATGAAAATGAGCAAAGTCAAACAGCTGAAGTCAAGAGATCGAAGTGACAGAATGAAGCTCAAAGACTTTTATTGAATTTCACATTGAAAGTTGAGACGGACTTCCAGAAGGTCAGGAACCTGAGAACAGAAACAAAGTCTGTGACGCATTCATGTACGCTTCAGCAAAGACTACAAACCATTACAAAGCCATTTTAAACAGAAGTCCTTCACCCTCACTTTAGCAAGAAAACCAAAAGCACCAAAGGAGTTAAAACGCTTGAATCAACTCACCGGTCGGTGTCAGTGATTTCTGTACACTGGGACCAGCGGCTGCTTCCAGCTGGGATGGTACGAGGACAAAGCTGGAATACGTCTTGAACTTCGTGGATAAACATTCACTGAGTCAGTGGGCCGAGAATCAGAGACGATACCAGGAAAGTCCCACATGGCAGCTTTGCTTTGAGGAACCCAAGACCTGGACGGGTAACTGGGCTGCGGCTGGGGCTTGGACGGGTAACTGGGCTGCGGCTGGGGCTTGGACGGGTAACTGGGCTGCGGCTGGGGCTTGGACGGGTAACTGGGCTGCGGCTGGGGCTTGGACGGGTAACTGGGCTGCGGCTGGGGCTTGACGGGTAACTGGGCTGCGGCTGGGGCTTGGACGGGTAACTGGGCTGCGGCTGGGGCTTGGACGGGTAACTGGGCTGCGGCTGGGGCTTGGACGGGTAACTGGGCTGCGGCTGGGGCTTGGACGGGTAACTGGGCTGCGGCTGGGGCTTGGACGGGTAACTGGGCTGCGGCTGGGGCTTGGACGGGTAACTGGGCTGCGGCTGGGGCTTGGACGGGTAACTGGGCTGCGGCACAGGCTTGGACGGGTAACTGGGCTGCGGCACAGGCTTGGACGGGTAACTGGGCTGCGGCACAGGCTTGGACGGGTAACTGGGCTGCGGCACAGGCTTGGACGGTAACTGGGCTGCGGCACAGGCTTGGACGGGTAACTGGGCTGCGGCACAGGCTTGGACGGGTAACTGGGCTGCGGCACAGGCTTGGACGGGTAACTGGGCTGCGGCACAGGCTTGGACGGGTAACTGGGCTGCGGCACAGGCTTGGACGGGTAACTGGGCTGCGGCTGGGGCTTGGACGGGTAACTGGGCTGCGGCTGGGGCTTGGACGGGTAACTGGGCTGCGGCACAGGCTTGGACGGGTAACTGGGCTGCGGCACAGGCTTGGACGGGTAACTGGGCTGCGGCACAGGCTTGGACGGGTAACTGGGCTGCGGCACAGGCTTGGACGGGTAACTGGGCTGCGGCACAGGCTTGGACGGGTAACTGGGCTGCGGCACCGGCTTGGACGGGTAACTGGGCTGCGGCACAGGCTTGGACGGGTAACTGGGCTGCGGCACAGGCTTGGACGGGTAACTGGGCTGCGGCACAGGCTTGGACGGGTAACTGGGCTGCGGCACAGGCCTGGACGGAGTAACTGGGCTGCGGCACCGCTTGGACGGGTAACTGGGCTGCGGCACCGGCTTGGACGGGTAACTGGGCTGCGGCACCGGCTTGGACGGGTAACTGGGCTGCGGCACCGGCTTGGACGGGTAACTGGGCTGCGGCACCGGCTTGGACGGGTAACTGGGCTGCGGCACAGGCTTGGACGGGTAACTGGGCTGCGGCACAGGCTTGGACGGGTAACTGGGCTTTGATGGGTTAACATAGTCTAGCTTAATTTGGTGGCGAGACTGCATGTCAATTCCAGGACTTGAAGAGACACCCGTCCCAACACTTCCTTTGTTCTGGAGAAACGGGAACTCCCACATGCCGGCTTTGGTCTGGGGGACACCCTGTGAACTCGGGTTTGTCTGAGGTGGTTGCGGGTTTGGTCTGGGTTTCTGAATGATCGGTGGACGCGGCCTGTAAGTGGAAACACTTCTTTCTGGACTGTAACCATCTACTCGCCAACCCTGAGGACCGCTGTAACCTCCTTCACTCTGTGCAGCCGGCTTCAGGTCTGCAGACGAACCACCTTCAGTGAAACTGGATCCAGATCCCACCAGAAACCCTCCAGGCTGAGCAGAGCTCGCTTCACCAGAGGGAGCAGGTTTGAAGCTTCTTGGATAATTAAAGTAAGCTTTAATGTTATTGGAGCCTCCACTTCTGTAGCTGAGAGCTGCAAAGACATTTCAAAGGTGAGTCTGGTGGAAAAAAAAAAAAAAAAAAAAAGACTAAACTGAACAGTTTCTGAACTCTTACCTTCTGCATGCTGCCCGAAAACCAGCAGTGACAGCAGGAGCACTCTGAAAAAAAACATAATGTGAGCAAACCACAGTCATACAAAAATAAAGCTACAGAAATAAAGACCTTACCTCACACAAAATCCAGCAGACATTTTTTGTTTTGGAGCCAAACAGCCTGCAGAAAGCACGCTGCAAAAAACCACCAAACGCAGAAACTTCTGTTTCAGCTTCCTGACTGCAGCAGCGACTGAGGCCTTCTTAAACTGTCCGATCGACCAATCAGAGCTCACGATGATGAAGTGATTGAAATCAGCTTTGGATGTCTGACGACCCGCGCAGGTGTTTGCACCTCAGCTGATTTCACACATTTCACTTGAGCCAACCAACAAACTTTACCTGTCTGCGAGACAAATGTCCCCTTATTAGAGAAAAAAGACAAATGTCCCCTTATTAGAGACAAGAGCTAAGGTTTCCACTTTGTGCTAAATACAACACAAACAGAAACCTTGTTGCTCTCTTGTATCTCCAAAAATGACTATCATTATTATTATTATGTTTCCTGGATTTTTTAAAGATCAACTTGACGTATTTCAGTTTTTAAGGATTTTTCTGAATATTATATTTCAATATTACTATGATATTTAGACACAGCTAAGTTGCAAATTTTGTTTATTCACTTTTGATGAGGTAAGAACTTTTTTGTAGGTGATTTAAAGACAAAAAAATGTGAAAATAAAGGATATTGTAAAAAAAAAAGAAGGCTAATATCTAAATAAATAAAAATGCAGAAGATAAATAATAATAGAACCACTGTATGTTAATATACAAAATATGTTTTATTTACCCAGATGAAAAAAAAACATATTTTATGTTACTGCTGATGATTTTTTTTTACTGACTTCTTCAACTCCAGGCAGCAGTTTATTTTAAAAAACTGCAGTTTTTGTTGCAAACTTGTGTCGGAGAAAAAAGACACAGCTGACAAAGATTTAACAGATTTTATTGACGATCATTTAGGTTACTGGTTTCACAATAATGCGTCTTTTTCATCGTGCTGATTTGTGTTTCCTCTGTCCTCCTGTGACTGTATCCGGAGCTTTATGTGGTTTTTAGGGACCGTTTGTTATTTATGAGAGGGCTGGTGGTGGAAAAAGGGGGAGGCAGTGAGGAGGGACTTCTGGGAAAGGCGTACGACTTTAAATGGCTGTATGTTATATTTATTTTACTGCCGATTTTTAAAGACGGCACGTTTTCTTTAAAAAAAATGTAGGCAATTCTTTTGTTTTTGAAATTTTGGGCAGTTTTTCGCTGAGATTCTCATCCAGCACCTTCAGCTCCTCTCTTCTCACGTGTCCTCCTCGCCTCGTCCTCCGTCTCTCCCGAGTGGGACTGAGAGGCAGGAGACACATTAACATGATGAAACACACCTGCAGTCACGCAAACACGGATCATAAATCACCACATTACAAAAGAGCAGCATGCAGGCCTAAAAAGCAGCAACTAATCGTTTTTGAAATATATTTAAATCATGGCAGCATAAATTCACAATCAAAACACATTATTTGAAGATCTGCTGAGAAATTTTAAAACAGAAAAATATATAAATTTATAGAGATGCACTGCGTCATATTAATTACACCAACATGTGAGACAGCGAGGGAGGACACACGTCCAGACGTGAGGACGGAAGAGAAAAACATTCACATCAAAAGTGAAAAAAGCCAAAGAAATGACAAATTTAACCCTTTGAGACTTTACCTAATTGGCTTGATGTCGTTCAAAAACAGGTAAAATTCAGTGAGCAGCTCATGAAGAAATGACCTAAAAAAATGACCCAAAAAAATTGGATAAGTATAAGAAAGTTACCCAAAAAATAAAATAAAAAAAAAAGTACCCCAAAAGTGCTTAAAAATAATAGTAAATATGTAATTGATTAAATAAATATAATTGTGATAAATATTAATATATATTTTGGGATATTTTCCCCTAGTGTCTTTGATAAAATCATTTTCCAAATCTATTCATTTCTTGCAATTTGCAGAACAGTTCTTGTAAAGTTGCTCGGCGCTTTTTTTTCCTGTTTTCAAATGAAATCAAAGCAATATGCTCAGTTTCTGAAGTTTTAAATATTTTAAATAGCTTTAATACGGCACATGAAAAGTGATGTTGGTGCAGGTTTCGAAGGGTTAACGGAGGACCGAGAGGAGCGCGTGAATGTTGTCCGTTAGCTGAGTTTGAGACCGAGGCAGAGAGCCAGCTCGTTCTTCTGGATCTTTCCGTCCCCGTTGATGTCGCAGTGACCCATCAGGGCTTTCCTGAACTTGTCCAGGTCTGTGCCGCTGATGCTGGGCTGCAGGACAGGGTCGGGGTCAAAGGTCAAAGGTCACAAGCATTCTGCGACCTGAGAGAATTGATCTTGTTTCTTGTGAAAATAAAGAGGAAAAGGCAACGAGCAACTTGACAAGAAATGTGCCGCAAACTGCATAAAATTAGTGAAAAGTGACAGAAAATGACTTGAAAGAAATATCGAAGGAAAACGATATTAATATTTACCAAACAGATCTGATGAGCCATGATTTCATTTCAGTCGAGAACGATCCATCGAATATCTCCTATGACAGTCTGACAATCTCTGATAATCTGTTTCTGTCGACTAACAAACGACTGATAAAGTGTTGTTCAGCTAAAACTAAGAGCTAAATCCTGTTCCCAAAAATAAAATTAAAAAAATAAAAGAAAGAAAATTAGCTGTGGGGAGATAATCAGGTATTATCCCAAACAATAAAGAAATAGGGATAATGCCTGGAAAACTATATTCTTAATTGTCTTTTTAATCAATTTTAGATTTCAGATTTTCAGGTCATTTTCTTGTAACTTTTTTTTTCTTGCTAAATTTTCATTCTTTGTTAAGTTGCTCGTTGTCTCCTCCCATGTTTTTTGGAAGAAACCAAGCTAATGTGTTCAGGTTTTTAAGGGTTAAATGCACGTGTCAGCTCTGCGTATGCAGATATATGAAGATAGATGAAACGTGTTTCACCTTCACCAGCTCCATCATGTCTTTGACGAATCCGTCCACCTCAGGACCCTCCAGCGCGCCCGTCTTACTCTGCAAACACAAAGACACGCAGCAAAACCTCAGAGTCCTCAGGGGGGCGGGAACGCGCCCAACGAAGGTTTATTAAAATTCAAGAGTTATTTTATGGTTTATTTTTGGACTGTCAGAAACAAACAGTCAAACTTACGACATCATAGTGAGCAAAAATCTTCTCAAAGTCTCTCTTCCTGTCCTCCTGACTGCAAGCCTGACAGCAAACACAACAAACCGATGATCCAGCACAGAGTTCAGCCTTTAAATATTCACCCAAAACATTCAGAGCAACTGCAGAAAAACCAAACCCGCTCAGTGCCGCGCACAGACGTTTCTGAGGACGGGTGCTTAACCAAAACAAAGCTAACTTTTTGCAAAGTGCACGCTCAAAAAGCCCAGCGCGTCTGCACGATGACAACTTTAATGCAGTTTTCAGATTTGTGCCATCACGTTAAAGAACTAAAACACATCTGCCCGTCTGATTCTTGCCGCATCTTGACCATCTCTCCTGCGGTGTTTTCCTCCCGTTTTTGCCTTAATTTTTATTTTACAATCAGTGTTTATTGATGTATTTAATTATTTCAGCGAGTTAGGTTTGAACATTTTTGTGGCTTATATGCGTTTTCTGTACATTGTTTGTTACTATCAAATTTTATCTTAAAAATGACATTTTTAAGAACTTAAGTATGAAATTGGAAAAAGAAGTGATTTTTTTCTTTTTCAAATAGGAAACGTATTTAGTGAAAGCACAGATGTTTGGGATCCATCTGAGCATCAGACTGAATTCACCGCAGACAGAAACAGGGAGGTGAAATTAAGCTCAAATTTCAAATAAAAAAAGAAGAAAACTCGTTAATAAACTTTTCAAACTTACGTCCATCTTAAACTTCAGTAGGAAGTTTTCTTTCAGGGCCAAAATTCTTGAGACAAGAAACAATATCAGAGTCAGAGACGTCAGTAAAATGATGTATTTTCTTCAGCAGGAATCGTCCACTTTCTCCTCTGCGTCACGTGATCAACTTTACCTGGCGAGGTCGTTCAGGTCCAGCCGTCCGTCTCTGTTTTTATCAAACATCTTCATCTGCAGGACGAAAACACCAAAGTCAGATTAATCCGTCCACAAGAGGACGATGTCTCAGCGGACGGATGTCTCCGCAGAGTTACCATGGTGTCCGTGTACGCCTGCAGCTTCTCAGGGCTGACGGACTTCCTGTGCTGGAGGAAGAGGTCCTGAAGGAAGCCCTGAAGGGACAAAAAAGACGCACAAACATGCTCCAGGTCAATGCTCCAAAACAGGCAACAGCAAAATGGCATAGGCGAGAAATCAGCAGATTCAGAGAATTATTTTTCAAAAGGATAGAGGAAAAAAAAACAGGGATTTTTTTTTTGTAATATTATAAATAAATAATATTACAAAAAATAAAAAATAATAATTATAAATAAAAATTATTTTACAAAACAATTATAATTTATTATTAAAGTTATTTGTTTGTTGTAGGTTTGATTTTTGTGCTCATTTCTTTCTTTTTTTTTTTACAAATTTCTTTTTTATTTCTGGCTTGTTGCCTTCCTGCCACAAAGAAAGACAGAAATCAGGCCAAGTTTGAGCTTAAAATTGAAATTAGCTTAAAATTTGTCTTTTTTGGTTGGTGAACTCGGCCGTTACCTTGAGCTCGATGGCTGAGATGTAGCCGCTGCTGTCCGTGTCATAACTTCTCCAGATCTGAAAGACAGAACAGAAAATAAAATAAATATGATGTGAAGAGTGAGCCGAGCCACTTTAATATTCACCAAAACTGTCGATATTTTGCGATTTTTAAACGTATCTGCTCTCTCAAAACAGTGCTAAAGTTAAAAGTTTGCCTGTTAAATTATATTTTATGATATTTTATTGCTTATGTGGCAGTTTCGGTCTGATGGAGGCACTGCTGGGTACGATCACAAAAAACATTTAAAAAAAAAATTTTAATCCAAATATTCAGACAAATTTTGTAAAATTGTTGATAACTCAGGCATATTAATATCTTGGTGTTCAAAATGATAATTAGAGTTTAAGAGCTGGTAATTAACATTGTGTCCTCTGTGTCTTTTCTTGAATTCAAACCCTGAGCATCCTCCGTCATTCGTTGACCTTTGACCCTCACCCTCATGAACTCCACGCTGTTGTCGAGCGGCGTCTCTCTGCGAAACAGAAGCAGGAAGTTCTCCTCCTCTGGCAGCATGATGGCGGCCAGCTGGAGGACAGAAAAAAAATATATCGTCAACTGAAAAAAAAAAAGAAAAAATAAGAAATTGCAAAAAATTAAGAAAAACATGCCCCACATTTTAACAACTCACCAAAAATGAAAAAAAAAAAGAAAATTTTGTAAGTAAATTTTAAAGAAAAGAAAAAAGTCTAAAAAAATTAAATATAGGACACAGCCATTGAAAGTTATATGTCCTTTCCCGGGCCAAAATAAAAAACAGAAGTCTGACCCCGGTGCTTAAAGTCTCATAAACAAAGAGCTAATAATGAAGATTTACAGAAAAAAATCGCCCAAAATAAGCCCCAAGTTTTAGGTCACCAAAAAATTCAATAGAAAAATTGCAAAAAAAAATGTCAAAAAAGTCAGCAGCTTCTGACCTGAGCTGAGAACGAAATCTCCCCAAACTCTAAAAAAATCAAAACACGGACCCACTGCTCTGTGTCGCTCCTGCAGGGACCGACAGTCTGAAAACACGCAGATTTGTCTGCAGCTGAGAGCAGCTGAGAGCAGTCGAGTGCAGCCGAGCGCAGCCGAGAGCAGCTGAGAGCAGCCGAGAGCAGCTGAGAGCAGTCGAGTGCAGCCGAGAGCAGCCGAGAGCAGCCGAGCGCAGCCGAGAGCAGCCGAGAGCAGCCGAGTGCAGCCGAGAGCAGCAGGTGATCGTACCTCTTGAATCTGCAGACGTCCTTCAGCTGCAGCGTCATAAGCAGACGCGAATCTGTCCCTCAGTCGTCTCATTTTGTCCTCGTTTATCTCGTCCCTCTGAAAACGACATGGACTTCATTGTTGTTAAAACTGACCGCTGATTGGACGTGTCAGTGGAGTTTGATACTTCAGCACAAATACCAGAAAAAAAAACGTTGGCGTTGTATGTTTCTGCAAACCATGGATATTTTATATTTCTGTTACTGTGCCATAATCCAAGTGTCATCTGTTCATTAGTTTTTCAAAATAAAACCAAAAATAAAAACTTGAAATTGGTCTTGCAGATTACATTTTGTCGAATACCTTTATGTCCTAAGATTCGTATTTTTGACAGACAGCTGTTCTGTGTCCATTAGAGAAATTTATTTAATTCATCAATTTATATCCCCTGACTGATGCTGC
>NC_142192.1:32850079-32872579 GCF_026936395.1 Plectropomus leopardus | reverse complement strand
TGCAGGTCGGGGACGCAGGCTGAGTGTGGACCCGGGGACAGACAGACTGCGTCTCCTCAGTGTTTGGGACTAACTGACCTGTTTTTACGCTGCAGGTCTAAACGGCTGCAGCTCGTCTCTGCAGCAGATAAAACCGCCTGCTCGCCTCTTTACGGTCCCATTAGAGCCGCTGACGGAGACGCTGATGGAGCTGATTTAAGGTCCGTTATTCGGCACGCCGGAGCTGATCCGGGGTCAGAACATAACAGCGTCACACTTAAGTGTTTCCACGTGTCCACCTGGAACCGTAAATATGAGATGAAATCATTGTCAATTATTGACTGAGCTCCTGAAAGTTTCCCCGGTCAGTCGGATTCAGGGACCGTAAATCATCTTCAGGCTGGAGGGACGTCGTTGCTCTCGTCCTCTGATTTATCGGCAGACTTGAGATCAGCGGCCGGAGGTGGAATCTCCTCCTCGGCTGGACTGAGATCTGCGTCTGCCACAGACGGAGGGCTCACTGAGGACAGAGAGAGACAGAGACAGAGAGAGAGACAGAGAGACAGATGAAGACACAGCGTTCAGCATTTAAACCTCTGAAAAAATTCAGATTGTGTGTAACTTAACAAGAAACGTCATGCAAATTGGAAAAAAATAATTATAAAATTAAATTCTAAATAAATATAATTAAAATTAGAAATTAAACTATCCAAATAACACAAACCAAACAAAAATAATTATGTTACAGAGAAAAAAAAATCTATATATTATTTCTTTATTTTTTTCATTTTTCATTTCATTGCAATTTTTTTCTTTTCTTTTTTTTCAATTTATTTTCTTGTAACTTCTTATGAATTTCTTGCTAAAGGGCCATTTCTTGTCAACCCATGATTTAGAAATAAATCCAGGAATTTGCTCAGCGCTCAAAGGGAAATTAAGAAATTAAAATCAGACCATCAAAAGAAAACAAAAATAAAAACCTGCGATTACTAAAAAATAAGATGTGACGAAGACGATCAGCAACTTAACAAGAAATGACCCAAGAATTAAAAATGATTAAAAAAAAGTTAAGAGAAAATTACCTAAAATGTGCAATCAGAAAAAGTAAAGGATCAAAAACTAGAAATGAAAATCTGAAAAAATCAAAATAATTATAATAAAAATATTTTTTTTACTTCTGTAGCCCAAGTTTAAACATTAAATTTTAAATGTAGATTTCTTGATATTTTTCCTTAGTTGTTTAATTTAAACTTTTTAAAGCTTCTCTCTCCTAAAATTTCGGTAATTTATTTTGTCACCTTTACTTTACATTTTTCCCGTGTTTTGGAAGAAATTTAACCAATTTGCTCACGTTTCAAAGGTTTAAATACTCGTGTAATGTTCTAAAATATTTAACCTAAATGTGTGCGCAGATAAGTAAACAGAGAAAACTGTCTGAAATGTAATTTTTGCGTCATTAGAAACCCCTGCAGAGACTGAAACAGGAGTTTTTAGGCGGACAGGACTGTGATTGGTCGAACCGTAGGCGGGGAGGGACTTTGCTCGCTCTCGGTTGTCCTCCGTCACGGCGGGAGGAATGGCTGAACTCTTCAGAGACGACCACTTTTTGCCACCGAGGCCGCCTTCAGCTGTCGGACCGGGAGGCTCGAACGCATCGCCGTCCGCCGGGAACTCACCTGCAGGCGAAGAAGAAAAGAAACGTGATATTTCTGCATCCTCAAGAAATATTTCACTCAACACAAACAGGATTTTCAGTTTGTCTCCTCTGAGTCTGAAGTTTGTTTCTGAGACTGAAAATAGTTAATGCAACTAAAACCAAAGATGGCTGTGGACAAATAAGATAATACAGACACTAAATACATTTGAGAAAAATGAGTAGGGGAGAAATGCAAAAGCAAAATGGTGAATGAATAAATAAATAAATACAAAAAAATGCAATAAATAAATAAAATAAAATGAATAAATAAATTTAAAAAAAGATAAATTAATGCATTTAAAAAAAACTTAACATAAATAAATGCAAATAATTGCAAAAAAATGACTAAATAAATGAACAAATGAATACAGAATTTTTAAATTGATAAATAACAAAAAACTAAATAAATGCAGAAATTTGTAAACAAAAAAAATCAAAAAAGATAAATAAAGGAACACAAATACATGCATAATTAAAGAATAAAAAATACAAGCAAAACATATTACAAATGCATGAATAAATATAAAATAAATTAGATAAAAAAAATAAAAACAATATTAAAAACAAAATCAATACATTAAAAATAAATAAATGCAAAACATAACAAAAATAAATAAAGATTAATAAATAATGAAGCAAAAAAATAGAGGTATATCACTTTATGTCCAATTATATCAATTAATTAAGTAATGCCTTCAATTAAATTTAAAATTCATTTTGGTACATTTAATAGAATATTAATTTATTTATGAAGTCACATGACTTTGGCAGCTTCTGTCCTCCATATACAAAAAAACTACACATTAAGAAAAGATAAAAAATAAAATTCATCTACATATGTTGGCCAATAAAGAGACATACTGGTTTGTAAATGCTGTCTTCGTCTGAATGTTTATCCTTATTTTTGTTACATTTTGTCACATAAATGAGCACAAAATTATTGAGTAAGTTTATATACTGCGCAAGAATTTATGCTGTCTGTCGAGTTTCTTAAAAATAAATAATTTAGCTTTTTTTTTTTTTACTAATAAAACTTTACTTTTTACTTTTCCGTTGACGATGCGACCATGTGCCTGCAGTGCGTCATTAAAGGACATTTTTAACAACTTTCTAACAATCAGTCTGCAGGAATAAACACTCAGAAAATGTAAAAATAACCTTTTCTTCTTCTAGTCTCTGATTTCAAAAACACGTCTTTTCACGCGACAATCTGAAAAGAAGACTTGTCTATTTGATTATACAGAAGAAAATCTGTTTGAGGGGAAAACAGCGAGTTCCTGCGAGACTTAATTACACAAGTCGAGAGTTTAACTGCCAAATCACACAGTGACACTCGGACGTGTCAAGTACAGGCTGAGAGCTTCGCTTCAGACACGCTGAGAGCGCTGTGTGGAGGCGTCAAATATGGCCCTGGAGGCATTCATTACATTAAAAATAAAGTTAAATTGAATGTTATATTTTCAGCTCAAACGGAGCGCTGAGTCACCGAGAGAGAACACGAAAGAGGGAAAAATCCCAAAAACCACGGCCGTCTGTCGGTGTCTATGAAAGATTCTGTTCTGTCGACTTAAAGTAAAATATAATTTTACTTAATTACTTAATTTCAAAATATATTTTGCTTATAATTTTAATAATTATTTTATTTTATTTTTTGTGGTACTCATATTATAATCTTTTATAATATAATATAATATAATATAATATAATATAATATAATATAATATAATATAATATAATATAAAGAAATCAGCATTTTGACTTTATTTTATTTTATTTCTTTTTTTGACTTTGGTGTGATTTTACTTTTGCAGGTTTATTATTTTGTTTTACTTGTGTGTTATTATATTATATTATTTTGTATCATGATAAAATAAGAACTGGCATTTTGACTTTAATTTTAACTCTCAGTTGACTCAGGCATGTTTTTATTTTTACAGGTTTACTGTTTTTTTTCTTTGTTTTACTTGTGTGTTATTATCTTTTATTTGTCTATTTATAATATTTAATTCTATCTTCAGTTATTTTCACAATTTTTATCAGTCCTGACTTGTATGTTTTTGCATCTTTATTTGGTTAATTCTTCATCTTAATAACTATTTTATTTAAATTATCATTTTTATTGGATTTGTTTCACTTTTATGGTCACTTTTGTTTTGTGCCTGCAACTTGCACATTTTACTTCCACCTGGAACAAAATGTTCTATATAAATCAACTTTTGCTTACTTTATGATATTATATTATCCTGTATGGCGTGCATTGTAAACACTAGGCCACGAGGACGCCCCGAAATACAACAGATTTTACTAAAACACTGCTAATATCAGACTCCTGTTGGTGTTGCTGTGTTTGTGAGGGACCGACCGTCCACAGGAGACGGGGGTCCTGCAGGGGTGCTGCTGGTGCCGTCTCGCTCCTGCTCTGACGGCGCCCTCTTCAGGCGAGGAGCAGGAAGTGGCGCTTTGGCAGATGAGCTTCCTGCTGGAGCCTCAGTGGAGTCATCTGACAAAAAGGAATCAATAACAACAAATACAGAATCAATGGATTCTCAGGTCAAACACACATTTAAATTATTAAACTGCTGTCTGAGGCCTAACAGCAGATTCCAAAAATCTGAGAGCTGCTGGAGGCGTTTGTTTCTTCCAGTGATCGCCTACCGAAGCTGCTGGTGCTGCTCGGCCTAGGACTGATCGGACTGGAGGGACTGAGGGGCCCGGAGCTGCGGGGCCCCAGCGGGGGTTTGATGGCCTGCGGTGGGGCCGGTTTCGGAGTGACGCTGGGTGGTTTTGACCTCGGGGGCGGCTCTGGTCTGGACTCATTGCCGTCTGCTGATGCAGCGGGATGCACGTCTGACTTGGCTGCAGAAAAATGAGGAGATGAAAATTTATTTTGAATGTGTAAAAAAAAAAAAAAAAATATATATATATATATATATATATATATATATATATATATATATATATATATATATATAGAGAAACGGTCAGAAAAAGTGCTATTTACAGATTCAAACATATGATGACTCACCGTTTTCATCGTCCACTTGGTCCTGCAATAATAACGCTTCAGACTGAAAACAGACAGACAGAGAGCGTTTTTGTTGTTGCTATGTGCACAATAATTGCATTTAAATTCTTCAATCTCAGGCTCACAACAACAGTGCTCAAGAAATATGTATAACCGAAGTAAAAAAAGAATCTAACATGGAAATGGTGCAGAAGTTAAAAAATACTACTACTTCGTGCGTAGTATATTGAAAACGATTCATTATTCTTCTTTCATCTAAAAATACAGTAGCATCATCACAAAACCTGGCATTTAAAGGGTTAGAAATCTGAAAATTATTGAATATTTGATATTTATGATTCGGACTGATGTTGGTTAAAAAAAATAATAAACTCAATGAAAGAAGGAAATCATATTAACATTTTAATAGCTTGATTCCGAAAAGCACATTTGTGCACAGAGCGTTATGAGTGTGAGTATTTAACACTGCACAAAAAATAGTAACGTATACAAATCACTGTTGCTGCAAATCATTGACATATACTAGACTGTGATGATAATAAAAAAAATCTACTTAGCATGTTATTATATATTATATAATAACATGCTATATATAATAATACAATTTTTATTAAAAAATCATTTTTTGTGTTATTTTATTCAAACATAATGGTCGCATCATGACAAAAACATGGCATTTAAAGGGTTAAAATTCTAAAAATTCATGAATATTTGATATTTATGATTAGGACTTTTAGTTAAACAACTAACTCAATGGAAGTAGAAAATAGTATTAATGCATAATATTTTTTTAAAGCTTGATTTTGAAAAGTGCATTCTGTGCACAGCAGTGTGAATGTGTGTGGTACTAAAGCACTAAGGGTTAACCCCTTAGGGCCCGCTGTTATAAACGCTGACACGGCGGCTCCACTCACCTTCCTCACGGCCATCTTCTCCTGTCTGGCCTTCATCTCAGCCAGCAGGTCCATGCCCATCACGGGGACCCCAATATGGCGGGGAATGAGGGGGTTCTCCCTCCTCTCCAGGTCCTCCTTATTCTCCACACTCTCCTCATTCTCCTTCTCCTCCTTCTCCTCTTCCTCAGCGGGCTCAGCGGCCGTCAGAGACGCCTCCACCTCAGAATCCGTGTGGTCCGGTGATTGAGCCCTGTGGAACTCCTGATGAGGCTCCGCCACAGTGACAGGGCTTTTCGGGGGCGGCGCGGGGAATGTCGGCGTTGTTTCTTCAGTCACTGGGGTGATGGAGGGAGACGGCGAGGTGATGGCGGAGGAAGCAGCGTGAGGTGGAGTGATGGAGGCGGCGCCGTGGCTCTTCTCCGAGCGGGACGTCCGGGACTTAATGAGGTTAAAGAAACCGCTCTTCCTGGAGTCACGTTTCTTATCTGCTCCTTCCTGCGGGCTGGAGGGCGACCCCCTCACCGAGGGGAGTCTGGAAAAAAATTCAAAAAATAAATTATAGTAACAGAATCAGAAAACACAATACTTTTATTATAAATCTCTATTCTAGTCTATTACTATTCTACGCCGATGACACGCAGCTGTACTTTGCTTTTATTCAAACTGATTTTATAATAATATAATAACTTTGTTTATAGCACCTTTAAAAACAGAGTTTATAAAGTTCTTTGACAAACAAAGCAAAAGCAGAAACGGGAAACACAGACAGCGATACAACAATGGAAAGATAAAGTTAAGAGAAAGTTAATACCAGAGGACAAATAATGCAGGACGCATGATGTCAGTATAAAATAATACAAAATAATACAACAGAAAAAATAAAAGCAATAAAACCACAAATAAAAGGAAGTAATATTGATAAAACATAAATTAAAGAAATAAAACATAAAAAATAAATAAAACATAAAAAATAAATTTAAAAAATGACATAAAAGCAAGTCTGTAAAAACAGAGTTTGGAGAAGCGATTTAAAAGAAGTCACTGATTCTGCCCTTTTGTGAGATTATTTTAAAGAGTTTTTTAAAAGGGCAGATGAAAACTAAAGAGAGGCCAAATACAATGTGTGTTTTTTTTGTTGTGTGCACCTCAACGTCTTAAAAAAATGAGGAAAAAAGTTTTAGTTTAAAGCTGGACTCTTACTTGAAGCTGAGTTTTATGACTTTCTTGGAGAAGAAGTCGTCCAGGCCCTCGTCCAGCTTTCCCATGATGCTGTTCTGCTCCCCGTCTTGTGGCGCCGAGCTGTCGATGGTCCTCCGCTGGAAGAACAAGAGGCGGAGAGATGAGACTCAATCGTAATTTAAAGTATTTAGTGAGAAAAGTTACAGAAGAGAATAAAGGATAATAAGCTGCAGTCTTCATTATTATAAAAAAAAGTTTTTTAAAGACTTGAGGTGAAGAGTTTTAGATTCTAGAGATGGAAAATAACCCAAATTTGTTTTTTTTATTCTTTACCCATCAAGATCACCAACATTGCTTTAGATATTTCCAAAATTTGTAATAAAATCAAGCATTTAATAGGTATACAAACAAGATTTTAGCCTTATTTTTATTAATAATGTAAATGGGTTTTATTTTCTTTTAATTTCCATCTTCTGTTATTCCGTTTTCATCCTTATTTTATCTTACTTTTATGAGTATTAATATGAGGGTTTTATCCATGTGAAGATGCATTTGTATTCTATTTTGATCTTATTTTATTTAAACCTGCAGCTCTCTCGTCTTTGTATCTCTGTTTAGTTTGTTTGTTTGTTTGTTTGTGTTGCATTTTTTTTATTCAGTTGTGTAAAACGTCTTAGGTTTCTTGAAAGGCGCTATATATAAATCTAAGTTATTAGCAATTTTATTATGTTTTGAAACAAACAAACAAGAGGTTGGTGTCGGTGATGATTTGGGGATTCCTAAAAACCGACCGGTCGGCTGGGTTTGGTCCTCTTCTTGGGTTTGGGGCGGAGTTTGGTGTGATGCTCCAGCATCTTGAGCTCCACAGGCGGCAGCTCGCTCAGGCAGACGGACTTTGTGTCCAGAGGAGTCGGGGGAGGGGGGAGGTCTCCGCCGTACGCCGACTTCCTGTCCGCCGGCTGAGGAGGAGGAAGAGGAGGGTCCTCCACATGGATGGGAACCTCCTCCAGAGCCTTGTCCAGGTCAAACTCCATCTCTGGAGGACAGAACCGAAGACAAACATGAAAAACTGTGAAATCTTCCAACTGTAAACGTCTGAGTTTTTAAAAAATCATCATAAGCAGAAATGCAAAATGAGACATAAAAAACACTTGAATGTTTGAGCAGGAAATGATGAAGAGCAGGAAGAGTGCTGCAGTAGCTGACAGTTAACAATCACACTATAATATGCTTTTTTTTTTCATTTATAGGATGCAAACACCTGAGTCAACCAACCGGTTGAGTCACCAATTTAGGGGAAAATGTACATGTAAATGTACATGTGTAAGGTACAATTTTTTTCTTACCAAAACTTTCAGACTTAAAGTTCAGAGAAGAAGAGCAACTTTACTCCATTAATACATTTCTGATGACGTTTCCACCCAGTGGGTTTTATCGACATCACACACTCTAATAAATCCAGGACGAACAGCCAAAAACTGGTTTTGCCTTTTTTAAGTTCAGCAGTTTGATAGCAGAACTGCGTGGTTACACTTCCTGTTAAAGGGTTAATGATGTTTGGATTTTCTCACCAAACGCCACGGAGACGGGACGCAGCATCCGCACCAGAATACTCTTCCTCTTGGATTTAGGCGTCATCTAAAGAGCAAAAAAATAAAAAAGTTGAACCTCACGTACTGAAGAGAAAAGGTGAGAATTTTACAGCCGAATCCATAAAAACTGAATGTTTTTATGGATTTTATGGTTTAAACTTCAAAAACAAAATGATAAAAGAATATTTTTAACGTCGACGCTGAACTTTCGTGTATTCAGTCTGCTGGTGTTTTTCAGGCTGACGTGCAGACGGGTGTGTAAAAAAGTGTGTGTGTTTGTGTGTTTTCTAACAATGCAGGTGTCCATGTCCTCTAGTCCGCGTCTCTGCTCTGGATCCTGGTTTTGTTTCTGCTCCTGTCCCAGTTTCTCCGGCTGCAGGACCGTCTCATCCAAGACCTCCGTCTCCATCTGCGGCTCGGGACGCAGCATAGGCTGACTCTTCCTGATCAGGTGATCGGCCTGGAGACGGAGGACAGAGGGATGAACGAACAGAAAGACAGATAGAGAGACAGAGACAGAGAGAGAGAGACAGAGAGGTAGAGAGACAGACAGACAAAGAGGGGCAGAAAGACGGACAGAGAGGACACTAACCAGAGTATGCTGTGATCTGGACAGAGACTCCAGGATCTCGTCCACGATGCGATCGGACAGAAAAGACGCCATGCTGAGCTTCACCTCACTGATCCACACAGACAGACACAAAAGACACAAAAATAAATACACAAAGATCACAAAATCATATCAAACAAATCTCCATCTGAACAACGTGAAAACTTTTACAGGTTTATGGTTTAAAGTGAAAAACACAAATCTGTGTTCTGTACTTTACTACCGTGAACTGCTGAACAAAATGTAGTTTTAAAAAAGTCACAAAATGCTTTTTATGCAACAAAATACGCATAAAAAAAATTAAACAAGGTAAAAAAATACAAAAGAGAACTAACATCAGCTAAAGGTTCAGTTTATGTGCATAACATTAAAATGAATGAAAAATGCTGACATGATAACGTGTTGCAAATTCAGTCAAACTGGGTGAACAGTGAGACCGTGACAAACAGAAAAGACCGATGTCGTGTCCGCCGTTCGTCTGTGAATGAAGTCTTTCAGCAGTCAGACGTCACAGAAAACTAGTTTGTTCTGGAAGCACATGACCCACATAAATAAAGAATTCACCACCCTGAAATCACACATCTCACACACACACACACGCGCGCGCGCACGCACACACACACGCACGCACGCACATGCACGCGCGCATGCACGCAGCAGATGAGACCTGATCTTGTTGATGATGTCGACCCCGGACTGCTCCAGCAGCGTGGCGGTGATGAAGCTGCGGGGGACGCTCATCCTGCCCGCTCCGGCCTTCAGCAGCTCCTGACGAAGGCCGCTCCTCTTCGTCACATGAGGACACAAACCCTCTGCGGCGTCCACCATGGACACCAGCATCGTCTGTGAAGGACGAGTTAGAACTGTTTCTCATTTTAGTCTCTTTTCTTCTTCCTGTTGTGATAACTGTGTGTGTGTTGATGCATGTGTCCTAAATGTAGTCCAGATTGTGTATTTGAGTGTAATCAGTGAATTTGCAGCTCAGCTCCTACAATAAGTCTAAAATACACTGTGGAAACTAAATAGTTACATTCAGACTGTTCAGGTCCAAAAATGCTCCATTGAAACCCATTCAAAGTGACATTTTTGATCCCACAGCCATCAGAGCAGAAAAACAGGACTTGTATTATTTCTGGGTGTCATTCTGGGCTTTTGACTCTGAATTTGTCATTTTGACTATTTTCCACCTGATGAGGTCATTTTGACCATATTTGGCATATGGAGGAAATACATGCTATTTCCACTAGGTGACCTGTCACAGTCAATGTAGCTGCTGATCACTGACATATCCCAGACTGTCAGCAGCTACACTCACACACTGACATATCCCAGACTGTCAGCAGCTACACTCACACACTGACATATCCCAGACTGTCAGCAGCTACACTCACACACTGAGGAGGAGGAGACTCAACATTTATACTTTTTTCATCTAACAACATTGTGGCATCATGACCAAAATCTTGCATGTAAAGGATTAAAATTCTGAAAATTAATGAATGTTTGATATTATGATTAGGACTGATGCTGTTTAAAACAAAAACTTGAATTATTGAAGTTATTTTGTATTGTTTTTTGTGCTTTTTTCTTGTTGGACATTCATGTTTTCATTGTTGTTATTAATATATAAAGAGTGGTGGATGAAAGTGCATCTTGCTGTTATTGTGGGTAAAACAGCAGCTCGGCGTGTTGAGGTCGGTACCTGCAGCTGCTCCTCCATCACGCTCGCCACCTCTCCCGCCATCGACTCCAGTTTGTCCTGAATGGCGCCGACGCACGCTCCACTGGAGCCGCCGCTCTGCAGGTGGTACAGGTTAGGGAGCAGCTGGAGGGAGACAGACAGAGACGGCGGTCTTTCTCCCTGGCTTTTTTTAATTTCCGAGTTTTTCGTCAGTAGAACATTTCAGGCTCTGAAAACTTAAAATCCACTTTGCTGAGCCAAAGTAAATGAACTGCAAGTTTGTATTTAATAATCATGTTGAGGCTAAGTTACACCAGCAAAGGTTTGAGCCAGATTGATATATAGTATGTCATTTTAGTGGTAATGTTTTTTCAATTTTTTTGAAAAAAATCCAATTTTTAAATAATTTAGTCATTAATTTTACCTTTATATCTTATCCCTTCACTCTTTTATTGTAAATCTGTATCTTTTATTATCCTTTTATATTTTATTGCTCTGTAAATGTTTGCATTTGTATATTTTAAATTGGGTGAGCAAACCTCTCCGTATCAGCTGAACTCTGTTTAATTTTAGTTTGCATCAGTAAACAGATTTGACCTAACCTTAGTTTGAAATAATCCTTGTTGGTGCAGCCCAGCCTCACTCATTAAATTTTAAAGGATGTGAAGTTATTGTTGCCGCTGAAGCCGTCGCACGTTGTGGTCATGAGGTTGTGACGTCGTCTTACTGTTTTGGAGTTTCTGGCGTCTTTCATGAAGTTTTCTGCGACCTTCATGTCCTCCTGCACAGAGCTGGTCTCAGTGAACCTCAGAGAGTTCAGGTGGTCCTGCACCTTCACACACATCATGTCCATCATCTGCAGCACAGAGAGGTCAGAGGTCAACACATTTAACCCTCAGAAGCCGGGACAGACGTCGTTCTTTTTCATGCTGCGTTCAGGCGCCTTTCACCTGCTATTTAAGATTTAAGCCCTTAAAACCTGAGCAAGCATGTGGAAGAAAGGAAATGACTGGCTGCCTCAAAAAAACTACAGGAAAAGGTCAAAATTATTATTCAAATTATTTATTTCAATTTATATTTCAGGAAAAAAAGAAAACAACTATATATATATATATATATAGGTTTTGTTGTTGATGGGACAGCCATAACATGAAAGGGAGAGAGAGGGGGGGATAACGTAGCAGAGGGCCGAGGCCGATATTGAATCTGCGGCCGCTTCAGCGAGGACGCAGCCTCTGTACACGGGAATGTCGTCACTTTTTGGGTCGTTTTCTTATTTGTTTGATCGTTTTTTTTCTTATTTTCACTTATTTTTCTTCCAATTTCTGTGCGCGTGTGTGTGAGTGTGTGTGCGTGTGTGTGTGTGGGTGAGTGTGTGTGCGTGCGTGTATGTGTGCGCGTGCGTGTGTGCGTGTGTGCGTGCGTGTGAGTGAGTGTGTGTGCGTGCGTGCGTGCGTGCGCCTGCCTGCTGCGTGGTGGTGGTGACGATCCCCTGCTGCAGCCTGTACGCCTGCTCCTGCAGGTATTTTCGGGTCTCGTGGTTCCTCAGCAGGTACTGCTCCATCTGCATCACAAAACACACCAACAAACTCAAACTCTGCTCTCCAAAATGCTGCTGACGAGATATTTCAGCACTCCGCGTTCAAAACTGAGGAGGCTCTAGCACCTTCAGTAAGGCGTCCTCCGTCTTCTCCGGGCTCGCCTTCAGGGCCTGAGCGGCGTCCATGATGGGGACAGGCATGAAGCGGATGGTGTAGTTCCTCAGGGACACAAAGCGATTTATTAACACGTGTTATTACTGCAAACTCAAAGTGAGGGAAACATTAAATCCTGCAGCAGCCGTTTGTGTGACGCGTTCCCTCATTAACCGACGCTTCTGTACTTACTTCTCCAGAGCTGCGGCGACGTCCTGCAGACCCTGAGGACTGATGCTGTTTCTGTCCCACACCACCGTCCTGCACACACACCATCAACATCAGCTGTGGATTCACGGACAATATTTCTTCATCCTGACTGAACTGATTCTGACGCGATCAGTTTATCTAAAGTCTCTTCTGAATTTTTTGGGTCTGCCCGAAAAGCTTTCATTTCCTTTCACACAAAACTGTTGTGCAGCAAAGACGGAAAATACAACCGAAATTATTTATTTAACCCTTTGAAACCTGAGCAAATTGGCTCTATGTATCTATCTATCTATCTATCTATCTATCTATCTATCTATCTATCTATTTATTCATTTTTTCCAAAAACATGGGAGGAAGTCAGTGAGCAACTAGGACAAGAAAATTACCTGAAAATTTGCAAAAATAAATAAATAAATGAAAATAAAATTACAATAATTCTCTAAAAAATATTTTTTAAAATATAATTATAATAATTATGAATAAAGTTCACTGGACATTCTTCCCTAGCTTTAAAAAAAAATACACTTATACATTTATCTCTTTTTTTTTTGGTGTCCTTCTTGTTAACTATGCCGGTAATACCGTCTTCTTCGCTCACAGTTTCAATAAAATTAACTGAATGACTAAAATGTGGAAATCTTACCAAACTAACATTATGCGTCCATAAGGACAAGAAAGTTTAAACACATACACATATTTGTATGTCGATGTGAGCAGCTCATGTTATCTCCAGCAGGGTGCCAATACACATCCAAATGAACTGCATGGTAACCACGGTAACCAGATCGAGCCTGTGAAGTGTCTTTTCCCTCCTCCGTCTCACATTTAGAGATGTCGCTCTGCAGAATTTCTGCGTGTTGAAGTTTGAACCGTTTCCTGACAGTTTCCCTCTGAAAATCACCTGACTCGGCGTGAACGGCCCCTAAAGCTTTGATTCGACTTCCTCGTTGCTGACCTGAGTTTGGTGTTGATCTGCAGGGCTTTGGCCAGCATCTTGGCCCCCATGTCCCCCATGGCGTTCCCACTGATGTCCAGTTTGGTGAGAGACGTGTTGCTGCCCAGAGCGTTGAGGACGATGGAGAGGTCGGCCTTCAGCTTGGAGTCGGCCAGCGACAGCGAGGTCAGCGGCTGCGGGGGGACAGATCACAGGACGCATTATTTTAGGAGTCTAATGAATGCTGCAGTATGAAATGATCGGTGACCACAGACGCACGTCGCATTCACTGAATTAAAAAAAAAGGACAACTTATCTCGTAATTAAGAGATCTTGTAAAGATCTAGTAAACTGAATTATAGGGAAAATGAAAAGTGGTGAACAGATGATTTTTGTAGGCCAATCAGGACAGATGTTGGAGGATATTTTGGATGAAAATGAGGATGTAGCTCACTTTCAGTCTAACGGTCGAATCATTTGTGTTTTGACATTTCATTCATGAGTTATTGATCCCCGAAGTTTGAATCTGTCAATATCTTTCCAGCTTTACCCGAATCTTTTTTTGCCATAATTACGAAAAAAGGTGTCAATTTTTTTAAAAATCAGTGAATACAAAGCGCTTCTGTATGTAACCGCGGTGACAGGAGGAAGAGGCTGAAAGAGAAGAGCTGATGTGACGTGTAAGTTTGACTCACTGACTCCTCCTCTTGAATCATGTGAACCAGGTTGTCCAGGACCTGAGACACATTTCTGGAGACAAAAACAGTCAACAATTAAAAAAGAAATGCATTAATAAATCTTTAAACCTCAACAAATCTGCGTGGTTTCTATCAAAAAACATGGAGAGTAAAAAACTTAAAAACTTAAAAATTATTTATCTTTTCTGTTTTCAAAAACACGGGAAGAAAGTGCCGAGCAACAAAAGAAACAACAAACAACAAAAAAAACTAAACTACACAAAAACTAAAAAGTTAAAGGAAAAATTATTTATTTATTTTTTGATTTCAAAAACACGGGAACTTACTAATGATGTAACGGAAACCCGGCTTAAGAAAAGTGTCTGAATGCAGCACAAGAAAACTGATCCAGGTTCCAAAGGGTTAATAATAATTTTAAATGAAAAAATACGAGCTCTGGCATTTCTGAGTCTGAACACACTTGGACTTGATGTTGTTGAAGTTCTTGCCCAGAGAGAGGTGTCGGATGGAGCGGTTCTTGGCCAGCCAGACCAGCAGCGTGGTCAGGTCCATGTCCAGCCCTGAGGGGACGCAGCAAAGACACGTGAGCCGCCGCCATCACAGTCAACACACGTCATATCGTAAACGTACCACACGTCGTCTGAAATCCTCTCACCGTTGTCAGAAATGTCCAGACTGGTGATGTTGGGAATCTCCGCCACACAACCCTCCAAAATCTGAGAGCCTCCTGAACGCAGCTTGAGAGCAAAGAAAATTTCAAATATTTTTTAAATGCAAAACAACAGAAAAAAACAGGAAACAAAATCAAGAACAGATGAAACCAAGCATATCTGTCCAATGTGCTGTTTAAACGATACACAAATCATTTTTACTGTCAAATGTGCATTGCTTTGTGTTTTTTGTGATCCATTTTGTAGATATGGAAGATGCGTACAGGCTGAGGTATTTGTTCAGGTATGAAATGTATAAATTAGCCAATTACCAGAAAAAAAGACGTTTACTGTATTTGGTTTTTTCGTGGTTCCTTTCATTTGTTTGTATTTTTATTAATTTTCTACATGTTTTGTTTTATATATGCAAGAAAAGCAGATGGTTGTTTTAAAAAAAAAAAAAAATTAAATTAAATAAATGAATGTTTTTTGCACGTTTGAGCACATTTTACTGCAGAGTGTCGAGGTTCGTGTCAGTTTTACCTCACAGCAGCTGAGATCCAGAGACACGTCACTGAGGTTCGGGTTGCAGCCGAGTCCCAACAGCAGCGCTCTGCAGACAGACGAGAGACAGATGAGCGACAGACGAGAGACAGACGAGACACAGAGGAGACACGGACGAGAGACAGACGAGACACAGACGAGACACAGAGGAGAGACACAGACTGATCAGACCAACAGTTTAACAGCAGTGTGCAGAAAACAGCGTCATCGTCTGAGCAAAATAGCACAAATTCAGTGTCAAAAATACATGAAAATTTACAGCAAAAAAACAACTACTGACTTAACTGATTAACAATAATAATTAATAATATCAATAATTAATTAATAATAATTTTGTAACATAATTTTAAATACATAAATATAAATATTGATGAATGGATTTTCTAAATCTACTAATTTCTTGCAATTTGCAGGATAAATATCCCGCCCACATTTTAGAAAACACAAACAGGAAAAAAAAAAAGAAACTAAAGAAAACCAAAGAACTTCTTTAAAAAACATGGGAAGAAGGCAAGAAGCAACTCAAGGAGAACTGAACCCAAAATTAGCACGAAATTAAAAGAAGTACAGGAAATTTACCTGAAAATATGTAAAAAAAAAAAAAAAAAATACATAAAGAAAGTGCAGGGAGTAATTAACAAAATTAAAAATGAAATAACTTGTTTTTCCTCAAAAATAATTTTAACATTTTAATAATAATATAACATTTTTTATGTCAAAATCTTCTTATTTCTTGCACTTTAGAGAACATTTTTTGCCAAGTTAGCTTTTCCCGTGTTTTTCAAAAGAAATCAAATATTAAAAATACGGCATCTAAACACAGCACAAGAAAACTGATGTGGATCCAGGTTTCAAAGGGTTAAAAGGGGAAACGCAGCGGCGACAGCCCGACTGTCGATGTTCCCTCAAATCTACGAACCAAAACGAAACTTTCAAACAGTTTAAGTGACGACAGGAAGTGAGCTGCAGCGTGTTTTCTTACTTGAGCGCCTCCAGAGGAAGTCGCGTCCCCGACAGACTGACGCAGCTCAGAGCCTGAACGCTGCTGAAGAACTGCTTAAAGGACGGAGGGATTTCTTTACACTTCCTGAGCGGACGAGAGGAGACACGGCTTAGAAAGCACACTGCAGAGAGCGCCAATAAATTCATAAACCAAAAAATGACTGCCACGTATCTCAGACTGTTGGTTAAATTAAATGAGGCGGTGCCTGTTAAACACCGGAGAAGTAATTTGTTAGTCCAGAGTTGCAGAAAATGCATCTTTAAATATATTTTTAACAACATCAGACAGGTTCGTGAGTTGCCTGCTGTCAGGAGGAATGAGTGAGTTTAACATCTGACCTGTGAGAGAAGACGGACTTTGACATGTTGAGGACGGACAGATGTTTCAGAGACCCTCTGAGCAGAGACGCACACACCTGAAACACACAAATGTTCATCTTTACTCATTTCAAACATGTGAAGAAAAAAAATAAAGACAATATCATACAAAAACAAACAGACCAAAAAACAAAGGAAAAATTACAGACAATGAAAAAGATAAAGAAAAAAAATCATGACTAAATACATAATGACGAAAAGTAATTAGAAGAAGTAAAAACGTATTTAATCCCAGCGCTTCCCCATAAGACATTTAAACCTACACTATAAATAATCAAATACACATAAACCCACATAGTCAAAATTCAATTATTATTATCAGTATCTAAAATCAAATCAAAAATAAAAAAAAATAAAATACACATCAGTACTGTTTGGTCTTTGCTGACCATTTAAATAAAGAATAAATACAGTAAAATAAATATCTAAATAAACATCAGAACTGTTCAGTATCAGTCGCTCGCTGCTCATTTCTAAACCACCCAAGCATCGTTTCCTGCATCACACGGTCTGTCAAAAAAGTTTTCTTACAGGAAAAAAATATACTGATGCTCCGATATGTCTGTGAAAGCTCGTATCAGCCGATAATAATATAATAATAAATAATAATAACATAATAATAATATAATAATAATATAATAATATAATAATATAATAATATATACCAATAAATCGCTCGGGCTTTAATGCAAATAATGTACAAGAGTTACAACAAAGTCAGTACCAGCCAGAGCCACCAGGGGGATCCTGGTGCAGCTGAAAAACATCTCTGAGGGTTAATAAGCAGCTTCAAAGTGTGTGTGTGTGTGTGTGTGTGTGTGTGTGTGTGTGTGTGTGTGGTGTGTGTGTGTGTGTGTGTGTGTGTGAGCGGCTCTTACCTGCTCCAGAGAGCAGTCACTGTTGGACAGATCCAGAGTCTGCAGGCAGTTCGGGTGACTCAGGAAGCTGTGCAGGTTCTGCGCAGAAAAAAACAAAACATGGACACAAACCTCAGATCCGCAAACTGTGACAGACGGTGAGGAGGAGGAGGAGGATGAGGAGGAGGAGGAGGAGGAGCAGGATGAGGAGGAGGAGGAGCAGGATGAGGAGGAGGAGGAGGATGAGGAGGAGGAGGAGGAGGAGCAGGATGAGGAGGAGGAGGAGGCGGCGGCAGCGTACCGGCAGGTCGTCGCCTCTGAGCGAGTTCCCCGACAGGTCGAGGTGTGTGAGCGTGGAGGCCACGACCGGGTTGTTACAGAGAGCCTGACAGAGGCTGTTCACACCTGCAGGAAAACACAAAGTGTCCAAAAAAACCAAAAACAATAACAGAACACGTGTGGTCATAAAAACCCGCCTCACTGATGAGACGTATCGCTCGTTTCCGTAACTAAATTATTGAATTAAAAGCTGCTTTTAGAGCTTCTACGCTGGTGAACAGTGAATAATATACAAGGATTTATGATTTAAGATATCTTAGATGTGTTTAGGATTGATATTTAAAAATACGAATCAGTCACAATGTTGGATATCTGGATCTCAATAACTCAATATTCTTACAGTCAAAACTAGTCAAATTTACAGATATGGTGAAATTTCAAACAACACAAATAATGTTTAAGGTAATAATGTTTAAAAATAATAACTTTCACGAGGCGCACGGATGAAGAGGGGCTTTGCCAGTTTTGGTTATTTATTATTCATTTTTTCCTGCTTTTTCTTTTTCTTTTATCTGTTAATAATGATGAAAAATTGTGGAAACTTAATTTTGAGTATGTGGGCGTATGTATATATTTAAGTACTTTTAGTATAGGCTTAAAGGAATAAATAAAATGAATAAAATGAATTTTAATAAATAAGTTTTTACTTTTTCTCACTCATTTTTTTAAATTTTTGTTTTCCATTATCTGTAATTATTACTTTATTTGTTTTGTCCGTCTGTTTTTGTATAATATTTTCTTTATTACCTTTTCACATGTTCGAAATAAATAGAAATCAAATAACTCAGGGCTGTAATAAAGCAGATTTGAGTTTGTTTCTGTGTGTTCACCTTTAGGAGACGTGGAGGTCCTGGAGAGGTTCAGCTGCTTCAGGCCCATCGGCAGTTTGGCGAGCTGAGCGCTCAGAGCCGAAACACCTGAAACGCAGTTATTAAATATGAATAATATTAAATCTGACAAGTTGATCTCATGTAAAATAATCTTAGAAACTGAATGCTTTAAAAATGTAAAGAAATCTAACTATAAATCTTTACTGATGTTCACTTTATTTCTAATTCTGTGGTATGTTTCAGTTTTACGCAGCAAACTTGTCCCTATACAAATATACACTACATAAAATAAAATAAAATAAAATAATATAAAATAAAAATAGAATAATATAAAATAAAATAAATAAAATAAAGTAATATAAAATAAAATAAATAAAATAAGTTAAAGTAAAATAAAAGTAAGTAATATAAAATAAAATAACATGTTGCCTTTATTGAAAATTCAGCTGAATTTACTTGACACATACAGTATATGGCACATATTTGCATGCCAAAGCCTTTTTACACAATAACTGTACAGTGTGTGTGTGTGTGTGTGTGTGTGTGTGTGTGTGTGTGTTCCCACCTTTGTCCTCCAGTGAGTTGTTGCTCAGGTTGAGTGTGTGCAGCGTGCAGGCGGGGTTTTGTGACAGAGCGCTGGCCAGTTTCTGAGCCGAAATCGCTGAAGAAGAGAAACAAGACGCCTGCGTCAGTGGCCAGCGTTTACAGTGTGTGATGTCATCAAACTCAGTGACCTTTCACCTTTCATCAAACACAATCAACTTGCTTACAAACACACATCTGACACGCTGAACGGACTTTGTGTCCTGATAACAAAACACTTTATTGACTTTAATTTAAGTCTGAGTCTGAGGAAAACATAAAATTCATCAAGTCATTTGTGTATGTACTATATATATATATATATATATATATATATATATATATATATATATATATATATATATATATATATATATGTATATGTATGTATGTATGTATATAAAATATTATATATTATATTTTTCGCAAGTGCAGTTATCCTCTGTGTACAATTGGTGAACATATTTTTTTATATATACTGTATATTTTTCTAGACAATGTGAATTTTTATGTTACTATTTTTGCACCTTGTTTTTTTATGATACTTGGCACCTTTTTTGAAATTATTTAATATTTTTTATTTGTAATTATTTTGTACTTTTGTATTGTTCTTATCCTGTACCTCTTAGCTGCTGTAACAATGCAAAGTCCAAGATGAAATCCTTCTGTTAGTTTACTGAAGATGTCCAGTGGACATGTTGATGTTGTTGTTTTTGCTTTTATTTTTATTGTTCAATGTTTTTTGCTATATTTAAAATAAATATCTGATCTGATCTGATCTGATCTGATCTAATCTGATCTGATGTGTTACCTTCTCAGTCCGGCGTTGTCCAGCACCAGCTCCTCCAGCCGGCTGGATCGAGCCACAACTTTTAAGATCTGCTCACACACATCTGTCGACTGAAAAAAAAAAAACACACACACACACACACACACACACACACACACAGTTTATATTTTGTGAAAAAGACAGAAAAAAACCCAGACAGCTGAGTCGTGTGTTTTCAGTTACCAGTTTGTAGTCTTTGGTGGAGAGTTTGGTGAACCACTGGTTAAACTCCAGAGCCGCGATGATCGCCACCAAATCTCTGCAACACAAAACAGCTGTCAGACACAACAATCTGTGGAGCCACAGGAAAAATAATCTTTATTCATGTTGACTTTTTTCAGAAACTGTCACCAAACCAATAAAACAAAACACAAAATGATGATTAAAATCATAAATAATGAATACCTGTTCTCCAGGTGGACGAAGTCCTGCAGGTTGAGCTCTCTGGTGTCCTGAGTGAGATAGATGGTGTCCACGTCCTGCAGGAGGTGAGACGAGAGGAATCAGCTTCACCATGGTGGGTAAAAATAAATAAAATAAAATAAAATAAAATAATATAAAAATAAGCCGGCTTAAACACAGATGGAGGTAAATGGATTCAGCTTCTGTCAGAAAGAATCAGCAGAAGAAAAGATGAAAAACAAAAAATGTGAGCAGAAGAATCAAAAAAGTTGAAAAATTAGTAGACGAAGAAGCAGAAGAAAAAAGCAGAGGAACAAATTTAAAAATATATATCACATCACATGAGGAAGAACAGAAACCAACACCACGACACAAAGAAAGACAGATAAGAACAAATGTAACAAAGACGCTTTTATAGCAGACGATTAAAAGATAAAAGAGCAAAGATAAAACATCAAAATAAGATCAGAAAAATTACATTAAAAACAAAAATAATAAAAATTAAATAAAAAATAATAATATAAATAATAATAATAATAAAAACAAATTATACACACACATATATTGTCCTTATATATACAAATTTAACAGAAAGAAGTTTTCATAGCAGGAGGCAGAAAATGAAGAGTGAAGATACAAGCTTAAAATTAATTAAATCAGTAAAATTAAATTAAAAACAAAAAATAAATAAAAATAAATAAAATATTATAAATAATAATAATAATAATAATAATATAAATAAATGATATATATATATTTAAAAAAATAAAATTAGGTCTTTAAAAAAGGTAATAAAAACAGCAGATTGAAAACTGAAAATTAAAAAAAAATAAGAATAAAAAGATGAAAAAGCAGAAAGAGCGTGAGCAGCTGATTGGCTGACTGTCGTGTAGATCACCGACCCACTGGACCTCCTCTCTGTACGGCAGACCCAGGTAATTACACACACACCAGTACTGATGAGAGAAGCCGCCTGCAGAGTCCAGACAAAAAATTCAAACACTAAAATACACTTCAAACATTCGACTGAAGACGTTTTTTATATTCGGAGGCTTTTTTACCGCAGGGTCCCAAATCTGCTGAGCTCTGCTCGTCCCAGACGGCCTGCAGAGCCGCCGTCCTCTCTGGAGGCTTCAGACTCAACTTCCTCATCACCTTCCTTCCTTACAGAGAGACGGAGGACGAGACAAAGACAGCGGCTTTAAACTCACAATCTTTATTTAAATATTAAGAGCTCCTTAAATGTTGAAACCCGAAGAGGCTTTCCCGATTTAAGGTGAATCACTTGTGTGCATTTTTGATTGTTTTTAATTGTTTACTATGGAATGACACGCTACTCCGTCAGTTAATTTAAAAATCAGATACATAAAATACATCTTTGTTTATATTTTGACTGTTTATTGAGTTTTTTTAAATTAATTAATTTTATTATGTCTCTTTTTTCCTGAATTTATTTATCGTCTTTTTCTGCACATTTTCTGTTATAATGTGAGATGACATCAGGGTGTTAATTAAAATCTGTGTTGTCCCTTAATGAACATTTAAAGGACAGTTTAAAGGATTTCTGTCTCCCCGTCTCCGTCCTCGTGTCCTCCTCCAGCTTGACTTCCTGCGTGGTACCTACACAGGTGAGCCGGCGGGGCAGATCCGGAGCAGACAGCTGCCGATGTGAGCGATCACCTCGTCCACTTCCTCCTGCGAGCTCAGACGGAGGATCCACGGGCCGCGCTCGTACTCCAGCACCAGCTGCAGGGGGCGACACACACACACACACACACACACGCACGCACATACAACACACACACACACACACACACACACGCACATACAACACACACACACACACACACACACACACACACACCCACACCCA
>NC_142192.1:32250079-32345079 GCF_026936395.1 Plectropomus leopardus | reverse complement strand
TTATTTCTTGCTTTTTCTTTCTTTTTTCTTCAAAGAATCTGAAGATGTTTCCTTTAAAATTCAATGTGAAACATTAATATGATTTAATCAAATAAATTAGCTAATGGTGGAGACAGCTGGGAGCCTCCGTATCAGTGTCGTAAAGATCAGGACAGCACGCCAATTATGACTTTTTTATTGCCAATAAGCGGACGTTTAACGGCCTTCTTCGCCGTGTAGATTTGGAAATATTACAAACAAAGCCCGAGGTTTGGGTTTATTTTAAGTCACCACATGAAATTTTAAATGGTGCATCCCAGCAGGGGGAGACAACATTTTTTTAAGGCACACAATCACAGTAATTTATCAATTTATATGTATTTACATCATAAAGAAATTTTAAAAAATATTTTTACTGGATTAATAATAATAATATTAACACACAATTATTATTATTATTATTATTATTAACTATTTATTCATGTATGTATTCATTTATTCACTTATGCAATTATTTATTTATTTACTCATTTATTTATTTATTTATTTTACCTTTTTTTCTTATCTTAACTTTTTTTGCTAAAATTTCAGGCAGTTTTAACAGAATCACAGTAAGTTGTCAATTCATATGAATTTACATCATAAAGAAATAAAAAATAATGGGTGTACTGGATTAATAATAATAATACATTGATTAATAAATACAATTTATAGGAAACAAGCAGTTTCTCATTTAACCCATTTAGAATGAGGGTGTTTGGAAAAAAGACAAATTTGAATCTTTTGCACATTTGATGTGTTTCTGCACAAACAGCATCTTCTGCAAATTTATAGTGCAAGACAATACGAAATGACTGTGAATCTGATGCCATCTGTGACATTTATAACCAGAGAGAGAAAAAACATCTTTAATGCGAAACTTGAGGCTCATATTTGATACCAAATAAATTAAATTACGTTCAAACAGAATTCACACAAATAAAACTCATGACTGAAGCTGAAACATCAGACTGACAAATAAAATACAGTAAATGTGGCATCATGAGAACTCGAGGCTTGAAAGAGCCCTTTGACGGTTTAGAGGAAATATTTTTAATATTATATTATATAATTTAAGATATTAGCCTCGATGATAATGATGATGTCATTGCAGTTTGACGCAGCATCGTTATGACCGTCAGCTAACAATCCCGCCTACATTTACGAATCGAGCACGAAAAACAGAAACTGGTGCCAAAAGTCCGGCTGCACCACACAATCGAAATTTGTGAAAACAGCTGTCAGGGTTCATGCAAGGTACTTAAAGGGATAGTTCACCCAAAAATGAAATTTCGGTCATTTTCTACTCACCCTCATGCCAAGTTTTATATTTTATAATTTAAAAAAAAAAAAAAAACTGCTGGAGGTTCGCAGGGAAAAAGGCGCTACACTCATCTCCCAAACAAATAAAGCAAATGATGACCAAGATTCAAAAATGTAAAAAATACATAATAAAACCACAGAACGTCTTCATACTGCTCGCCCAAAGTAATCCAAGTATCCTGAAGCCCTGACATGCCAAGTTGTTTTGAAAAACCTCACTGGTGTTAAGTTTTAGCCTCATTGTAGCCCGAAGCTCCCTGTGTGGAAGCCAAAGAGCAAAGAGCAGACGGAAACAGACAATATTTATTTATTTATTATGTATTCGTTCATTCATTTATTTATTTTTACAAAGAGTTATCAGAACCTTTTTTTATAAACCTTATTCAATCCAACCGCGTCCCACAGACCTCTGTCATAACTGGAAAATTACATAAAATATAATAATCCCAGACAGAACATTAGCAAAGGTAGTGCCTAATATTGAGAAAAATAAATTAATTAATATAAAAAAAGGTCAAAGTAAAATAAATAAATAAATAAATAAGGTAGAAGTAAAAAAAAAAAAAGGTAGTCGCTGATGTCCGTGGTAGCAGGCCGGCCAGCAGATTCAGCAGCTCCTTCTCTGCAGGTTCATCATCATGTCCTTTGAAACAGTCTTATTATTAAAATATTGTTTTTGCTGCTTTGGCATCCTTTCAGCGAGGACGCCGGTGAGTAAAATCAGGAACGGCGGGACAAAATGATGAAGATTTCCCGTTAAAGACGGCAGGGAGCGACGCGGTGCCTCCCCTCTCACCTGTGTGTGCTGATACCGGAGCTCTGCAAACACTCATCTGTGTGTAAATGAGCCCGAAGGTTTGAGGTGGATGTTATTATGCAGAGCAGGTGAAGCAGCTCAGCTTCTCCTCTGAATCTGAATAAACACAACAACAACAACAACAACAACAACAACAGAGGCGAGGCAGCCGAGCAGAAAGCTCCCCCTCCCTCTCTGTCTGTCCTCCTCTCTCGCTCACAAGAGGGGCTGCGTGTAAACAACGCGGGACGACCGACCTCACACAGTCTGATCAGCTCACACACACACACACACACACACACACACACACACACACACACACACACACACACACACACACACACACACACGCTGAATTAACGCTGATGAGCCGCTGATGTTTGAGACAGCTCGGCGCTCTCGTCCTCCTTCTGCTGATGAATAAACTATCAAGGAGCGCCAGAGTGAGGCAGGTGACTGACTAATTAGCACCAAAGAAGAAGAGACAAGTAACTACAACCTGCTCCATCGTTTAGACCTCCAAGGGCCACATGTGAGGGGGGCCCTCCAAAAACCTGGGATTAAAAGTCTGGTGTTATTTACAAGTTTTTATTTCTAAGTAATTTGTAAATAAATTAAAATTGGCTGAATAAACCCGTTAAAAGGCTGGACTTATAAAGTACAGCGGAGGCTCTCGGAGGCCTCTTTCACTCTTTAAAGTTTACAGTTTCTGGCTGCGATAGATGTTGTCATTTTGGCGGCTTAGTTTGGTGGTCCTGCAGGTTTGGAGGATATGTTTTCTTTTAAAATTCACCATAAACTAAAAAAAAAATTGCCAAAAATTTTCAAGAAAGAAAATCATTAAATTAAAAACAAAACACCCACAATTTTAAATGGAAATAAAATCTACATAAAAATTTAAAGACTTTTTTTTTTTTTTACAAAAGCCTTTAAAGGAAAATTTTTAAAAAATCACCAAAAATTTTAAAAGAAATAAAAAAACATTTAACCTTTTTTTTTTTTTTTTTTTAAAAACTAACCAAAAATTTTAAAAGACAAAAAAATTAACAAAAAATAAAATGCCAAAAACTTAAAAATCACCAAAATATTTTTTAAGAAAAAGTAAAAAAAAATGCAATTAAAACAAAAATCACCCAAAACTTTAAAAGAATTAAATTATCAAAAAGCTGTTAAAGAAAAAAATGCCAAAAGATTTTAATGAATAACCCCCCCCCACAAAAAAAAACATTTTAAATGAAAATATGCCATCCTTAAAAAAGCAGCCATAAAATAAATATAAGATTGAACCATTAGAAGTTGTACGCCCTTCCATAAGCCGAAAATGGTAATTCCCTTTTGTGCTTAAAGAATTATTTGTCATGCCTCCCCCTTTTTGCACCACTCCCTCCTCACTCATAAATAATGAACAGTCCCTAATAATGATTAAAAGTCCCAAACAGAGAGGTCACTGCCCTGGACCACAGAGACAACTCACGCATGTGGCCCAGAGAAGACCGGCTCTCTTTCACCACTGGCTCACTTTACCTTAATAGTTTCCTGTAATAACAGCACTCGTTCATAAGAAAACACACGTGTTGTTGTATATGATCTGTAATGGAGAGGAACGCTAACGTGTGTTTTCGTAAAGAAGTGCAAATGTAGAAGTTGAAGCCTCCTTTTCACTGAGTGCAGGTGAATTTAGGTCCTGAGCTGCAGTGACGGTTGTTCCCTGTTTTGTAAAACAACGACTCTCGGCCGTTTTGGCTCCGATCCCCAGAAAAGGTTTTGACTTTCTGGCCGAGACACAAAGTCAATGTGAGCTGAGCAGCGCAGTGCAGAGCCAGGGCTCATAACCTCCATGCATATACATAACACCAGCCAGACACCAGTACCCTCAGTTCAGCAGCCGCTCTGCGACAGGCCTGTCCTGATGGTTCTCTTCAGCTCGTCTCCAAAAATGATGAAAATCAAACCGTGCACAGACACCAGTGTTTTCCTTTGTGACATGCAGGATGCAAAACAACTAGAACATTATTCAAATCAGCCTAATCTCCAAATATTTAATGAAAAATATGCACTGAAAGATTGTTTCATGTCTGCTGAATACTGATGATCAAAAGCACACAGTCTAACATGTTTGTTGCCATGCTGAGGGATGTGGCTTTCAGGAGTTATGTCCGCCTACTAAGACCATGATCCAGAGACTGTCCGTTCATAGTCCCCAGAGAATCCATCCTAATGTGAGCCACACTGAAAAAAATGCAGATTAAGTGCCGTCTTTGATACCCTTTTTGGAAGTCAAACCATCCAGGCTGTCCCTCCAGTAGAGAAAACGCGTTGCAGTGCCTAGTAGGGTTTTCTTTCAGTGGAAAAAACATGCTAAATTGTCCTCTCCAGTGTCCATCCAGTGGAGAAAACAAGACGCAGTGCCCACAAGGGTCCCCTTCCAGTGAAGAAAACAGGATGAATTAACCTCAAGGGTGCTGTTCGAGTGAGGAAAATGTGATCTTTTTTCGATGTGGACCACTCCAATGGAGAAAATGGGTTAAATTACCCTCTCGTTTGTCCTTCCAGTGGAGAAAACACAATGCAGTGCCCACTAGGGTGGCCTAACAGTGGGGAAAACGTGATTAAGTGCCCTCCAGAGTCCCCCTTCAGTGGAGAAAATGGGATGATTTACCTCAAGGGTGCCCCTCCAGTGGAGAAAATGTGATCTCTTTTCCTTTGTGAACCTTTCCAGCAGAGACAATGGGGTAAATCACCCTTTTGTTTGCCCTTCCAGCAGAGAAAACAATGCAATGCCTCTAGGGTGCCTTTTCAGTGGAGAAAATGGGACAAATTGCCACTAAGGTTTCCCTCCAGTGGAGAAAATGGGCTGAATGTCCTGACTTGAGTGATTTGCCTTTTTCAGGCACCTTTTCAGTGAAGAGGTGCCCTTTCAGTGGAGCGAGTCCAATACAGTGCACACTAGGGCGACCTGTCAGTGGAGAAAATGCAATTCAGTGTTAATGAAGGTGCTCTACCAGCAAAGAAAGAGTGCCCCTTGAGTGAAGAAAGCGTGATGACTTGCCTTTTAAGGAACCTTTCCAATGGAGAAAGCAAGATGCAGGACCCACTCGGGTGCCCTTCCAACAGAGGGAACCTGATAATTTCTCTTTAGGGAACCTTTCAGGGGCGAGAACAAGATACAGTGAAGGCAGGGTGCCCCTCCAGTGGAGAAAACATGATAAAGTTCCTGCCAGGGTCCCACTAGCTCGCCCTCATGCAGCCGGTGCCTTTTTTGTTTTTCTCACACCCTTCCCATGAGACAGCCTGGGTCCACCGCTGACTTTAAATGTCCTCCAGGAGAGACTGTCTGAAAATATGCTCCATTATCTCCATTTGTTTGACTAATGGCATTGAGACGATAAAATCGCACAAAAGATGAAGAGTTGTTACATCAGGGAGGCAGTGGTTTTCTTTCAGGAGCAGGTTCACACTTCAAACATGGTCGGACATGTCCTCGAACCTTTTGTGATTCAAACACTGAACCTTTTAATCTTTTTTTTTATTCAAATATTTGAAGGAGACGGATTAGATGGTGTTGAAATAATGACAAGTCTTTTGCATGTCAGCAAGAATAGAATGTAATGAAGTACTCAGATCTTTTACTGTACTAAAAGTAGTACCACCTGTTGTAAAAATACTGTGCTACAAGTTAAAGTCCTGCATTCAAAATCTTACAAAAGTAAAAGTACTCACAATGAAAAATGGCCCATTTAAAGATCATTCATATTACTGGACTGTAGTAAACGATGCACTGTTGTTTCCATCGCTGAATGCTGCAGCTGGTAAAGGTGGAGATTATTATTAATGTCTCTGCGGAGACATTGTCAGCTGTCAGAGTTTTCTGCTTCAGTCAGTTTTTGGCCACATTAAAGTCATTAAAGCAGCTGGTGAAGTTGCTGTTGAGTTACTGCTATTAATCAGCAACTGTATCAACTCCATATTGATGTATTAGTTTAGAATATTTATGCTATAAACCACCTTAGCTGCTCCTTAACCCTTTGAACAAGTTGGTTCATTTTCTCTCAAAAATGAGAAATGTTCCAAAAATGGCAAGACATTAACAGATTAAGAAAAGTATTTATGCTACAAAGTTAATATGATTTTTAAGCATTTTCTTTCCAGGTTATTGCCTTGTTTGTTTGTTTGTTTGTTTGCTTGTTTTACTTTTTTTTTTATCTTTCTTTCTTTTTTGACTAATTTTCTTAATTTTCATGTAATTTTCTTGAAAACTTTCTCGAAATATTTTACTACGAATCTGTTTGTTTTTTTCTCAACTGTCTTCAGTATTTCTTTTTGCCAATTTTCAGGTAATTTTCTTGCACTTTTTTTTTTTACCAATTTCTTGCTATTTTTGGGTCATCTCTTCTTAGTTTGCTCATTGTCTCCTTTCCATGTTTTTTGCTCAGATTTAAAGGGTTAAACAGCTCACATCTCACACACAGAGCTGCCTGATAGTATTTAGACTGCGACACATTTTCTATTGATCTGTCTCTGTGCTGCAGCACGTCAGACAGTCCTCACGCTCTCATTAGGTGATAAAGCTCTTTATATGATGTATATGCATTTTAAGGGTTTTTTTCTGCACTGATGCACAAACTATTGACTCTCTGTTTAGTCATGGTAGCAGATATTTTTGAATTTTTCATTTTCAGTAATTTGTTATGGTTTATTCAGTGTTTTTATATAAACCGGGTCTTTAAATCATATTGTTTTTATGGTACGATAATCTGAATTACTTGTTTTTTCAAACCTCCCTGTTATACTGGTACAGATGCAGCTTCTCAAACCTAAATCCAGTAAGAAAGCCGCCCGCAGCCTCTCGACGCTGACGCCCCGGCACAGTGTGCTGAACTGTGACACCAAATAATGACTTTTGTTTTTTCCTTTTCAGGCGGCTTCATTTGATTAATTGCGGGAAGGAGGCCAGCGGCTGCGAGCGCTCCTGTCACCAGACAAAAAAGGAAAACCACACGACTGCAGCGTGTTGTGCTGTTTTCACTTTTACATTTGCATTTTTGGAAGTTTACATCAGTTACATTTGACTCTTACGACTGCTGTGTGATTGAAAACCTGATAAAAGCCTCCTTTGTATTCCTGATATCCCTTTTTATTCTGTGGCCTATCTTTTTACAGATATATGATTTTTTTTGGCTAACCACAATAATATGCTAATGTCTTCCCAGTGTGTGTCACACATTTTCCTGTTGTTTTTTTTTTTTTAGTAGTAGTCTGCAAATTCAAATGGCAAACTGATTAGGGAGTGAATGTGCATAAAAACAAAAATAAGTGATTCCTGTGGTTCGATTCAGCTGAGTTTTTGTGTCTGATTCTGGTTTTTGAAGTTCTGGGACACCAAATCTGACTTTTCTCAGTTTTCTCGCTGTGCGAGGGGTCAGCATTTTAAATTTGTTTTAGACACAGAAAGCCTAATGAATGTGTCTGCAGCCCCAGGAGGTCAGGGGGCTTCTGTTTGGAGCGATTGTTAATACTTCTCTTTTAAAGTCAATCAAGCAACTCCACACAAAACGATCACAAAGAGAAGAAAAATCACTACAAAGAGACACAAAACAACTGAAACGTAATACAAAACCACTACAAAGAGATACAAAACTACTACGTAGAGATACAAAGTTACTACAAACAGATACGAACCCAATACAAAGAGACAAAAAAGCGCTATAAAGAGATACAAAACTACAACTTAAAGATACAAAGTTAGTACAAGTGGATACAAAACTGGTACAAAGAGATGCAAAACTACTATAAAGAAATATAAAGCTGTTACGTAGAGATACAAAACCATTACAGAAACATTAAAATGAATACAAAGAGAAACAGAAATACTGCAATGAGACACAAAATGTCAACAAAGAGACACAAAACCAAGAGATACAAAAACACCACAAATATACAAGTAGACCACAATAAGATGCAAAACCACATTAAAGAGATACAAAATGACTTCATAGACATTTAAAACCACAAAGAGACAAGTCCACGAAGACACAGAACGTCCACAAAGAGACAGAAAACAACTATAAACGAACGCAAAATGACCACAGAGACACAAAACAATCAGTCTGATGTGCTGTAATCAGTTTTTCCGTCGTGTGTTTTCTGTTCCAGTATTTCACTTTGTCATTGAAAATTAAAAAAAAATATTGTGTTAAAGTGGACACACAAAAGTTCAGGTATTTGGTAAATATTCAATTCTTTCAGGGATTAAAATCAATACAGTGTTTTTTTCATTTTATTCTTCACACTTTTGCCGCTGTTACCTTGAAGTTGGCATTAAATTTAATTCTCAGTGGTATTAAAAAGGTCTCAAACTGTCTTAACTGTAACGTTGAGGGCATACCGTGACGTAAGCACATTATGTGACTGTATTTAGTAATTTCCCAACACTGAATAACCATCTTAACCCTTTGAAACCTGAACAAAGTCATTTAATTTCTTTCAAAAACATGGGGAGAAGGCAAAAATATGGCCCAAAACGAGCAAGACATTTGTAAGAAAACTGCCTGAAAACAGTCAAAAAAGGAGCACAAGTAAAATGAGAGAATGGCCTGAAAAAAGAATGAAAATTAAAATAAATAAAAAAATTCTGTGTCAGAATTTTAAATATGTGATGGAAATGAGTATAAATATGTTTTCTTGTCATTTGTCCTATTTTTTTTTTTTTTTTAACTAATTTTTAGGTCATTTTATTGTACCTATTACTCGACATTCGTGTGAAATCTTCACATTTCTCATTTCAAACTGAAGCTGATGCAGGTTTCAAAGTGTTAACATGTAATGATGGAAACGTCTCTGCCGTCAGATTTGATCAGTTTGTATTTGGCCACAAAATGAGCTGCTGATCGCCTCCTCGTCGATGGTTTGGTTTAAAGCGTGTGCACCATAAACCACCTCAGCTTCGTTTTACAGCTGAAAACACACCGTCGTCTCTGAGTCTGTGTCTTTCTCTTACGTAGGACAAGTGAGGGGCCTTTTCCACGTCTGTGTCCAGGGGCCCATCGTCCTTCCTCTCTCCTCATCATATGAAAGGTAAAAAAAAAGACATTTACTTATTAGTAATTAATGTAGAGTTCATTTTTTTCGGTCAAACTTTTCACTTTCTTAATTTTCCAGGAGGGCAGTTGCTCTCTCCGGAGCTTTTTATCTGCAGAAATTTGTGACACTGACAGGCTCTTGATTACTATTTTAAAGACTATTTTTAAGCCTTGAGTGGTTCAGTTTTTAACTTTTGTTGCTAAGCAATGTTGGCCAAAACTCTGCTTATTGGCTAGAGCTGGCACTTTTGCCTGGCAACATTACCTGATTGTGTATTCTGGAGACACTGGCAAAAGCTTCCAGTTGCAGACAACTCTTCTGCTAAGATGGCTCTGGCTGTGGCGTCGTTTCTGTTCCGAAGGCCTCGTATTATTCCCACCTGCTCGTCTCCGAAAGCACCACATCTGAGCGTGAAAGCAGCGCGTTTGGTGACGGTTTGAAAGAAGCTGTTTTCGTGGTAAAATGCGTGTTTGACTTTGAATAAACTCTTGACTGGCAGACGGACGCAGGCCTCCGGTTCAGAGGGGGGAGTCAGAAGCTTGATCAGATTTTAAAAACTTTTTTGGGGGTAAATGTAAATCCACATTATGTCAAAATTAAATTCTTAAACACTTAATACTCTAAAACCACCCAGTCTGCTCCTCAAGGATCAAACTCTTAATTTATTCATCCACAAAAACATGGAAATGATGCTGCCATCATAATTAACCCGAAACACCAGAAACAAAAAAACATAAAAGAAAACAATAATTAAAAACAATAAAACTTTGTTCTGGAAATTTAGGGTTTGAGACCCGACACAGCACTGACAGGCTGATAATAAGACAAGCAGTTTTATTTTTCTGCGTTTACAAGAATAAAAAAAAGACTATCTGAAATGAATGCACATAAGAAACAAATGTGATAAAGATTAATGATAAAATCAATAAAAGCAGATTAAGGGACTGTTGATTATTTATCAAAGGACGGGGCTGCTGGGTGTGATCCTCTCCGAAGATACAGATATTTTCCTTAATCCTCCCTGAGTGACTTTGGGGAAACTGCATGACCCTCCACCATAAATGAGTTGTTCAGTTTAAAAACTGACCCATTTTTATGTGTGAAGGTTAAAAGTTGGAGATGAAATCCTGGAGTTGGAAAAAAGGGGCTCGGTTCTCCATGCTTGTCGTGCATGCTCGTTAGTTCAGCATTTTATTTTAAATTAAAAGTAGAATGAAGTAATTTTGATAAAAATTCACTATTAAGCTCAGATTTGGTTTATTTATTTATTTTTATTATTCAGAAAACAGAGAAAAAATGCCAAATTTTTAAAAGAAAAAACAATATAAACATTCACCAAGAATTTTTAAAGAAACGAATGACCAACATGTTTTAAGAAAAAAAAAGAATATAAGAAAAAAAAGACAATTATTTAAAGGAAAAAGTCACCAAAACTTAAACTGATTTAAAAAGTTAAAAATGCAAAAAAAAAATAAATAAATTGACTAAATTTAAAAAAAATAAAGCCATTAAAATTGTATGCCCCTAAGCCAAAATAATAAAAAAAAACATAAACCCCTTCCCAGGGCTTAAAAAATTATTTGACATGCACCAAACCACCCCTCTCATAAATTGTGAACAGTCCCTAAAGGAAATGTAAAATAGCTAAAACACAAGGAGAAATGAAATAGATTTGTGCAGTTAAACAAATAAATCAGCAGCAGAGATTCGCTGCTTTATTCACCTCTAACTTTGTGGAGTGAAAAGTCTTATTATTTACCCGTAATTATTAATGTGTCGATCTGATGTATTTTTATTAAAATTGTAAAATAATATGTCTGGTAGTGAAAGAAAAATAAGTCTGATCAAATCAGATAGTAGGAGCTTGGTTCCTCTTATCTCGTCGTGAGCACATATTTCACCACAGATGTCAAAGGTCACAGTCTGTAAAAAGACCAATAAACAGCACGTGCACCGACTGTAACATACAATAAACATACAGTAAGAGAGCAGCGGGGCGGGCTGCAGCTCGGAGCCGCTCCTGTAGGTGTCAGGCTCGGTCATGTTTTCGCAGATCTGTGTGCGGATGTTTCTACATTTATTGCATCTGATCAGCTACAACAAGCCCGTTTATCAAAAATACATGAGCCCGGTGAAATGCAGACAGCGATCCGGCGCGCGGGGGGAACTTAAACTTCCACTCCCACCTCATCTTTACAGTCACAACCACTTTCTGTTTCTGCAGATGCTCTGATTTCTGACACGCAGCCGCTCACGTGCTGAGGTGAGGCTGCAGCAGGGCAGTTTGGGAGGTCAGCGGGATCAAACAGGTGTTACGCTGACATTAAAACGGACATTTTTATAGCATTGCATCATTTTGTTTACATTTTTCCTCAGAGAGATTGGCATGAGCATACGTTTGTTTTTGGTTTAAATGGACAGAAATTAGAGATATTGCTAAAAAAAAAAAAAAAAAAAAAAAAAAAAAAAAAAAAAATTAAAGAATATAGGTTATATTTGAGCAAAACTACAGGGGATGTTGCAGAAGCAGCGTGCTGACACCTGCAGATAAAAGTGTTTTTGCACACCTTAAAGTCATAATAAACTTGATAAATAGCACCACAGGTGTGCAACGAGGACTCAAAATAACATATATGGAGGTGGCGGTGATGTTTAGCAGGAGCCACCCATGCTGTGAGTGTTGAAACAGCAGCCGGGTGCAGATCAGGCTGCAGGAGGGGGACAGGGGGGTGCGTGGCTGCAACATGCCTGCTCCTCTCCACCGCAGCCCGAGCAGCCGTGCCAGCGTCCGGCTGCGCCACAATCAAACTTTTCTGTACATTTTCACGTCACCTGGACGCCAAACATAAATTTGGCATCCTATGCAAATATATGCTGACGTAAAAGATCATGTGGTTTTTGTCGTCGATCCCCCCTATGAGCAACGAGGAGGCTTTTTTTTCTCCTCTCTACTGTTGTCTTTAGGTTAGCTATGCTACAATCTTTACTGTACCCAGCGCTAGCTATATGCGCCCCGCACCGCACCACTCTGGATATCTGGGAATAATCAACTTCCAGGCTGCCGCTCGCTGCACCCGGAGACTGCACACAGGTAGGACACAACACAAACTTCTTATTTATTCAACTCTTGGAGGGAAATTTGGACCAAAGTGACCGCAAAAGTGAAGTTATTAAAGCGGTTGGTTGCAGCCAGACTAGCCGCCTGGCTGGCTGTCTCTGCCCGGGCTGCTGCTGCTGCTAGCGACCGTCCCCTCCATCACTCTGAGGGGGAATCACCTTGCTTTCACCCGGCAGAGCTCCCCGGCAGCCCCGCGAGAAATAAAACACTCAGACACCTGGCTGTCAGGTAACTTTAGTCATATTTGGGGATAGTTGTCTTGACAAGTGAATGTCATCCGGTTGTTTTTTTTCTGGTCGCCAACTTTTTGTCCCCCCTCCACCTCCGGTGAAAGTGCACATAATAAATTTATTAGCCAGCGGAGCTAGCCGGTACCCGGTTAGCCCCTGTCAGTGCCGGGGCGACCCGGTGAAGCTAAGCGCTTTAGCTTTAGCCTTTCCCCCGCACACAGCAGCGCGAAACGTGGCTGCCCGTCTCTGGATGCTTTCATGTCGGGATTTGTTTTGGCTGGCTCCCCCTCTTCTCCCTCTCCCTCTCCCCCGTCCGAGTCAGCCCGCCCGAGCCGAGCAGAACGCGTTCCCGGTGTTTTCCGCGGGGACTCGGTGTCGGTGGAGCGGCTGACAGTCGGGCTCGTAGCGGCGGCTCGGTGTTGTTGTTGCCCGCTGTGTGCGCGGTTCAAACGGGGCTAGCTAGCAGACAGCCAGTCTGGCTGGTTGGGTCATCTGAGGTGAAGCCGCCGTCAGCGGGCTGCTCAGAAACACACCGCCTGCTAACGGCGCGCTGGTTTTTAACTGGTTTCCACACAAACTGCTCGGTGGTTAACATCACAGCTCGGTTTTTTAAACTGGTTTGCGTGTTTAAAGGGACTGTCCTCGCCGTCGGAGCCGCTTTTATGTGTGTTTAGGGCAGAAACGGACCGTTGGTGTACGTACTGTACGGCACGCGCTGCTTCACGCCAACTGACGAGTAGTTTGAATTTTAACTGTTTTTTACGTTAAAACGACCGTTGGTTTGTGATTTTAACGGTTTTAGCGGCTTCGTACGGACACACAGAAGTGCGTGAAGTTTGTTGAATCGTGGTATTTCACTGGTTTCGGGTTATATACGGAGGAAGTGTCGCTGGTCTGGTTCAGAGGAGGGACTGGTGCTGCTGGTTGCCTGTATGGTGAACAGACTTCGTGCCAGTTAATGGCAGACTGGGTTGTTACTGGTTTAGGCTGCCGGTATGTACAGTACACTCGTTTTTAAACTGTTTGGTGTAAAAACAAACACTGTAGGAGCGCACGGTGCAAGAAACTGGCTCCCACTGACTGTACTGTTATACTGGTTTGGACTGGTGTAGGTCACCAGTATGTAGCCTTACAGTACACTGGTTTTATATAAGTGTGTGTGTGTGTGTGTGTGTGTGTGTGTGTGTGTGATACTGGTTTATAAAGAACCTAGCAGGCACTTGCCTTAATGTTACACTGGTTTTTAACTGGTTTAGGTCACCAGTATGTACAATATTCTGGTTTTACATAAACACCCTGTCAGTGTGTATGGTACTGGTTTTAACTGGTCTAGATTCCCAGTCTGTAACGTGTACTGGTTTTAAACTGTTTTATATAAAGCACACACTGTAAATGCGAATGGTGCAAGAAACTGGATATAGTCCCTCTAATGTAATACTGGTTTGGACTGGTGTAGGTCACCAGTATGTAAGGGTCCAGTATTCAGGTTTCACATAGGGGACAGGCTGTCAGTGTGTGTGATACTGGTTTATAAAGACCCTGGCAGGCCATGGCCTGAATGTTACACTGGTTTGAACTGGTTTCGGTCACCAGTATGTACAATATTCTGGTTTTACATTAGAAACACTCAGTCAGTCAGTGTATATGGTACTGGTTTGAACTGGTTTAGGTTCCCTGCACAGTACACTGGTTTAAATCTTTTTTTTAAGCACACACTGTAAGTGTGTGTGTGAAGAAACTGGATATAGTCACTCTAATGTTATACTGGTTTGAACTGGTGTATGAAACGTTCCAGTATTCAGGTTTCACATCAGGAGCAGTCTGTCAGTGTGTGTCTTACTGGTTTATGAAGAAACTGACTGCCATTTTCCCACATGTCTGACTGGTTTTAACTGGTGTGGGTTACCAGTATGTACAGCATTCAGGTTTTATGTCAGAAATACACTTTCAGTGTTTATGGTACTGGTTTCTAAAGAAACTAACACTTTCCCCTTATGTTAGACTGCTTTTAACTGGTTTTGGCTGCCAACATGCAGGTGTATGTTGGTTTGTCAGTGTGTATGGTACTGGTTTTAACTGGTCAAGGTTGCCAGTATGTGCACTATACTGGTTTCAGTATATTTTTTTTTTAAGCACACACTGTCGGTGTGTATGGTCAGTGTGTATGGTGTCAGTTTCCTTAATGGTATACTGGTTTGCACTGGCGTATGTCACCAGTATGAAACATAACAGTGTTCTGTTTTTACAGAAGAAACAGACAGTTAGTGTGCATCATACTGGTTTATAGAGAAACTAACTGCCAGCTGCCCTGATCCTGTACTGGTTTTAACTGGTTTAGGTAACCAGTGCGTACAGCAGTCTGATTTTAAACATATAAAATACAGCCTGTTACTGTGGACGCTGAAAGAAACTGACTGTCAGTCGCATTAAAGTGAGACTGGTTTTAACTGGTTTAGGCTGCCAGTATGTGCAGTGTTCTGGTTTTATATAAGAAACACATTTCCCATGTTTATGGTGCTGTTTTTTAAAGAAATGATCTTTCAGCTGGTTTAAACTGGTTTAGGTTGCCAGTGTGTCACTGTGTATGATACTGGTCTTTAAAGAAGCAGCCAGTCAGTTACACCAGTGTTAGACTGGGTTTAACTGGTTTAGGCTGCCAGTATGTACAGTTTTCTGGTTTTCTCAGTATGTATGGTTCTGGTTTATAAAGAAAGTGACAGTTTTCCCTCCAGTATAACATGGGTTTGAACTGGTTAAGGTCACCAGTATGTGCAGTATTTTACACTTACAGCGTTTATGGTACTGGTTTGGAAATTAGCTTTCTGCTGGCCTAATGTCAGACTGGTTTTAACTGGTTTAGGTTCCCATTATGTACAGTATTCTGGTTTTTAATTGTATTTATAAGACACAGCCTGTCAGTGTGTATGGTTTATACTGGTTTATGAAGAAACTCCCCATCAGTTACTGTAATGTTAGACTGGTTTTAACTGGTTTATTTGTCATGGATCATTGACTATTGGCAGTTTTGTTGACGCGTTTCTGTTTATAAGGACAAACTGGTTTACGAGGTGTGTTTAGCCTCATTGTGCATAGCATTTCTTTACTGGTTTATCTGTGTGCAGACCAGCACTGCTTCTGTATATCACGTTATTTCTTCTTATAATCAAACTTTTCCTTCTTCCAAGTTCATCCAGTTCCTCCTCCGACCTCATTTTGTACCCAAATCTTGTTACATAAAATCATGAATAATTAGGCGTGTGCCTCGCAAGCCGGTTCAGGCCATATGCAGCGACGTGGTGGCAAACGAAATTTGAAATAAAAAAAAAGCCTGGTGTGACCTTTGACCTCCAATCTGGAGACTCAAACCAACAAAAAAAAATCCCCAGGTTTGTTTGCTTGCTGCTGCTTCCCCTGCTGTCCTCGCGTGACTCGCTCCAGTTTGGTTCCAGTTTGAAGGACGTGCGAAGGGAAGGTTTAGACGGAACAGGTGTGCAAACTGAAATTGGGCAGGTTTCACCCTCCGCCACATCCCTGACAGTGTGACTGAAGTGTGTCTTGGCTCTTGGAAAACACTGGAGAGGCTCAGATTTGGCAGCAGCTCCTCCTCTTCCTCCTTCCTGCTATACTGCCCGGTGACAGCGTGAACATCCAGCACGCCTGCCGCACTTAGACGGCTCCTGTTGGAAAAAGTGTGTCAGATTTTTTAATATTATCTCCCTCTCGCCTGTTCTGGTTCATAATCACATTTCCTTTTTCATTGACCGACTTTTTTTTGTCTCATATTTCGCAGCTATTGTATCGCCACCGTGTCAGGCTTTTTAATCCTATGATATGGATGCAGGGATCAGTCAGTCATGCTGCCAGTCTCCGAATCAGAGCGCGCTCGCTTGCTCTCTGCCTGCTATTTATTTGTCACAAACGCCAACACACACACACACACACACACACACACATATCACACAGCTCTTGTGCGCTTTCCCTTTTCCTCGCTTGGAGACTTCAACACTCACACATCACACACACACACGCACACTCTCTCGCTTTTCCTCTTCCTGCTCTGACACGCTGCTATTTCTTTGACACACACATTTTGCCGGTTCCTAGGAAGTGCAGCTGTGATTTGCTGTTGCCACCTGACCTGTCACCCCAATACACACACACACACACACACACACACACACACACACACACACACACACACTCACACAGCAACAGTAGCAAGCTTTTATTTCACCGTTTAGACTGTTCACATCGTTGGTTTTTATCGCTGGAAATTGCAGCTCGACGCATGTTTTTTTTTCTTTTTTCTTTTTTATTATTATTTGTGTCGATTGAAACGGACCCCATTCTGGGTTTTCAGTTGCCCTCGCTGGTATTCAGTCACGAGGGTTTATGACAGCTATATGAGCCGGAACAAACACACACACACACACACACACACACACACACACAGATACACACACACACACAGACAGACACACACAGACACACTCACACAATGCAAAAATCACACACACTCTTTGTTGCTGTGTCAAACTGCTATTTATTTCACACACATACACACACACTCACTCACACACCTACACACACACACACATGCAGAAAGCATGCATGACAGCTGCATCTTGTGCACATTGTTATTCCACTCAGTCTTTATTGCTTTTATTACACACACACACACACACACACACACACACACACACACACACACATACACACGTTCCGGTGCTTTATGAAATAGTGAGAGGCTGTTTGTGTTTGCGAAATACGAGCGTGCAGGTTGTGCGTGAGCGAGTGAAGTAGCGGTGATTTCGTGTGTGTGTGTGTGTGTGTGTGTGTGTGTGTGTGTGTGTGTGTGTGTGTGTGTGTGTGTGTGTGTGTGGTGAGTCACAGGAGAGCATGAGCTGGTCAGAAACTCTCTCTCTCTGTGTGTGTGTGTGTGTGTGTGTGTGTGTGTGTGTGTGTGTGTGTGTGTCATAGTGTCCGCCTCTCTGCTGGAGCTCTTCATGGGGAAACTCAGCACACACACACACACACACACACACACACACACACATGCTTGCTGTATTGGATCTGCTCGGCTGCTGTTGGACCAAACCCACCTTCCACGTCAACTGGGAGGTTTTTTGGGGTCAAAGTCTGTGTGAACATGAACACCAGGGATCCCCATTCGAACAGTTTTAACCGTGACTCCCCCGCATGTAAAAAGAGCTCTTATTTTGGTGATTAGTCATATTTTCTGAGCTCTCGGTTTGTCGTTTCAGTCTGACGTCGCTCTGAAAGACGTCACGTTGTTGATTTCTTCCCGCATCTGGAAATTAATACGGTTGTGATATTTTCTTCTGAGCACTCGTGTAGAAGCTTTCATTACACACTTTACACACTGTGAAATCAATTTTTTAAAAGTTATGTGCAGAAGTACTGCACCAATATTTGTTCATGATGTGGAAAGGCTTTTTATCCATGTACAGTAATTTTCCAGCTTCCCTAAAACATTAATATCTTCTCTGAACACCTCGGTTATTCATTTCAAATCTAATAAGCTGTTTTCCTGTTTCAGCCGTTTCTCCAAAATTGGCAGTTTCATTCTTAAATTACAAAAACTTCTGGTTACACAAACTAACACAGCAGCTTTTTAAGAGACGATATTAAAACGTCTTTACGTCTTTTAAATCTGCAGACCAGCAGGTGAAGCTGCCGTAGCTGTTGTAGTTATTGAAGCAGGTTGCAGATCTCAGTATCGGTGTTTATGCCGGCCAGAAAGTGACAAGAATTTGCTTCGCACAAATGCCAAAATAGGTGTGAAGCAATTTAAAAACAGTCTCTTTATTACATTCTCTGTAGGCTGATATTTTTGTGGTAGGGTCGGAGGGTTTTTGTTGGTTGAGACAGGAGATGAAAAAAATTCTGCTAACCAATATTAGTTCTTCCAGGATTTAGGGGCTTTTTTTTTTACTAGATGCAAAAAAATTGTAAAATTTGCAAAAAATAAATAAATAAATAAATAAATTGCAAAAAAAAGCGTTTTGCAATATTTTTAGGTATTTTGTTTTTGCTGTGAAATTGCAGGAGCGAGTTTAACTTAGTAATCACATTTTTATTAGGTTTTCGGGTTGTCGGTTTGTCCGTCAATGTTCGCAAACACAATATCTCAAGAATTTTTTGAGGACATTTTTTCCAATTTGGGCACGTTTTCACAGGGGGAGACATTTGACACTAATCTTGAATCTGTGCACAGATCTTCTGTGTTTTCCGTGTTTTAATATTTGTAGCTTCTTTACAAAAATCCGTATCTAAAGCGCCGTCTACGGTCAGGGCTGCACGTGAGTCTGGACAGACGTAGATGCAAACTATTAACATTCAGTATTTTTAGTTCTTGCAATGAAATCGAGGAGGTGAAAACAGCAAAAATATTTACATGCTTTTGCGTGTGTGTTATTTATTAAAAATCAAGGGCAGCTTGTTCCAGCGAGGATGCAACTGCACTGTTGTGAGTTTGTGGTTTATACACTCATGTTTTCCTCTGACCTGCATCTTTAATTTAACTCAGCTTAATTTCTGCAGAAGATCAGGACGCTGCAGCCTCTGTCACGGTGATTTGTCTTGTTTGTCGTCGGCGTGTTTTTCCAGGTGTGTTTTGCAGCAGAGTGTTTGTCAACTGATGATTTTTCATTTGTGTTACACCGAAAGATTGACACAATTCTTCCAGAACAACAGGCCTCGCATCTTATTTTTTTGTTGTTAATTGAGAGATATTTGTCTTCACAACCTGAATCAAAGACGTGAGTGTGGTGACGCTGCGGTTAGTAAAAATAACAGGAAGCCACAATGTTTGGTCACAGTTGTGAAGATGTTGTTATAAGACAAAACTGCAAAGTGCGCAGAATTTGCTGGCTGGTAGATTCTGCATTAAAGTGATAGTATTGGATTATTGAAGTGGGGCTGTATGAGCATGGAGAAGTTAATATCACAACATGTTTTAGCCACTTAAAAACAGCCTGCCTAAAAAATACTATAAAAGTCTGAGTGGACGCTGTTTTGCGTGAAACAGCTGCTAACATTTCTTTATGACCCAAACAGCTGAGCGGCGTCAGATGACAACAGGCCTGTCACCGTTTTGTTGGACGATATATTTTCCCAGAAACTATCGCGATAACTGACATCATTGTCGACGTTGTTTTAAGACCATTTTTAGAGAAGATCAAAGTCTGTGATACGTCAGCGATTCGCAGCAACGCTGATGGTGAGATCCTGAATATGTGATTCAGCAGAAGATCACCGTAAAGTTTGCATACATCGAACTGACGTCGTACACGAGTTTATAGAAATCACAGTGTAGCTGCACTAAACGTGTGAGATTTTTGCCGTTAGGCTTCATGCAGTTTGTTTATGCAGAGAGGTTTTCCTGCGATACAGACAGAAGTTTCAAGGTTTAATATTATTGGTCCAACAGCTTTCACTGATGCGTCCTCGTGGATCATCTGTCATCATTCGTCATTTCAATCATTCAGCCATCAGACTTTATCTGTACGCAAAGTGCTTCAAACAATAACCCCAAAACACACAAAAAATACAGAAAAAAGCAAAACAGAGAGAGAGACTTTATTGTCCTTCTCAGTGGAAATTTTCCTTTTCTTCGCTTCAAAGATAAAAAACATAAAACAACACTAACAACATTAAAAATGCACAAATTTACGATATATAAGATACAATGGTGCAAACAGGCAGTTTGAGCAATAAATTATATTTAAACCAGGAATGAGGAAATGCTGCCATATCTGAGGAAACAAGATATAAATATATAAATAAAATGATAATAAAATATTTAAAAAATGAATTTTTTAATAAAAATAAAAAATTCAGTAAAAATTCTCAAATTGTAAATAGGAGGTAAATGACAGGATAACAGCACAAAGTAAAATAAATAAATATGTTAAAAATAGTATAGGAAATAGTAAAACTATAAAACAGTCAGTAGATAAGTAAAATTCAGTTAAAAGCCAAATTTGTCTTCCCCCTCTTCTTCTTCCCAAACCTCCGCGTCCTCTTCTTTCTTCCTCTCTGGACATTTCTCCACAGGCGTTAAAATGCAGCGATTCTTTAAACTCACACTTTATTCTTTAGACTTTTCACAGTCGAATAGTTTTACTTTTTCTTGTTGCTCCTCAAAGCGCCCGGCCCCGACGCACAGCAGCCAAAATTCACATTTAATCTTCTGTTTGTTTTTAGGAGTCAGATATCATTCAGCATCCTCGATATCTGATGTGGCTCTTTTTCTTGTTGCTTTAGTTGTATTTTTATTCAGTATGATCACCTGAATCCATCCTGATGGCAACAAATATCGATCCTGATCACATTAGTGTGGATTAAATGTGCATATCGGCGGTAATATTAGTGGTGATGGTGATGGAGGTTTTCGGTGGGCCCGCTGCTTCAGAGGCTCCTCCACACTGCCAAGAATAACGGGGGAAACACTGAATACTTGTGATTGTTTGAAATGTTTTGGCAGGAGGAGGCTAAATTTTAGGAGATTGAATACTGGCACCAAACAGCAGCTTCGGTCCAAAAATATCAGCGTTGACTTCTTGGAAACAGAGCGTGGGTCAAACCAGGAAACAGTTTCCTGTACGTCCCGATGACACGCTGCTGAAAATGTAATCAGGATACAATCAAACTTAAATACAGCGACAGAGGAAATAAAATACAGCAGAAATGCAAATGAGTCATTTGTGCAGATGAGATAAAACGGGCTCAGTTTGTGGCTGTCAGCTGAGAGCTCTAATTAATATTAATGCAACATGCAAATAAAAGTGAGGCTTCACTTCTGTCGTCTGCAGAAAAGGAGGTATAGAAGGCCGGCCTTTATCCGGCGCTGCAGGGAGCCGTGTGACGGATAAACAAACCAACAGCAAACATGTCGTCCTGCGCACGATGAAGCGTCTGTCTGAGCCAATCACTGACAAATATGTCGCCTCCTTTTTGGGAGCTGGAACTGTTGTTTCCCCCTCCGGGCCAATCGGCTCAACATCGATCCGCAGCTCAGTCCCGCCCACAGCTTCATCAGCGGGGGCAGAGCGGGGTCGCATGATGTCACACAGCCAGGCGTCGGAAAAAAAGAATCAAAAACAAACAATAAAATGTACAAATAATCTGTTTGAGCCCATCGGTGTGTTCCCAGGGGGTCGCTGCTCCATTCAACGGGGACAAATACAGTGAAAAAAAAGAAAAAATCAGCATTTAAATGACACCAAAACTCAAAGTAGATTCTGGATTATTATAATTTATTTAGAAAAATATATATGTACATTTTTACAGCACCTTTCACACAAGAAATGCAGCTCAAAGTGCTTTACAATGAAAAGATTATAAGCAGTGAGTGTTTCACTTGGAAACAGACCGAATGAACATAAAAGAGGCCAACTTCAATAAAAATACATTTGAATACAGTTTCAAACAAGAATTATGTTTAAATCTAAAAATCATAAATTAATCATTTAAAAAAATCATAGAATTATAAAACCATAAAAATCAAGTGAAAATACTGTTTTATACAGATATTAATATTTATCTCAGGGGTGATATTTCGAAGAATTTCATTTGTATCGAAAATGCAGATCAATTTATTGTAGTGTTGTCAAAAATTATTCATTTATATAAATAAATCTGTTTTTATTATTTATTTATTTATTTATTAACAGTGTTTTTTGGGGTTTTTTTTTTGGTATCTACTTGCACCATGAGGTGAAGCATAATTATACAGTGAATTTTAATTCGTCTTTGTGGAACTAAATAAAACAAAAAAACGATAGAGCAGGAAGTATTTTGGTCATGACCGCAATAGCACAGAACGTTTGCTCACTTGTGACGGCTCACGGAGGATAAAAAGAGCGCACACGCTGACGTCACAGGTCAAAACTTCCTCGCGTGCTCGAGTGTTGTTAATTAAAAAAGTTTTACAAACGCTCAGTTTTCAGCGACTTAAACTGCTGTTTGCATGTGAACAAAAGGCCCGAACAACACAGAAAAACTCAAACTGAAAATAAACGCTCTTATGAGTCGACAAAGCCGGCGAAGAAGACACATTTCACTTGCTGAATTTTAAAATATCTAAACAGTACAGAGTGTCATCTCTTTTATTTATAAATCTTTATTCGAGCGAGCTTAAAAAAACGTGAAACCTTCCCCAAAAATCAGTAATAATTTTTGTAGAGGAGCTTACAGTTACTCACAAGACAAACTACAGGATTTCAACAAATGATTATTTTAATGATCCGTCATTCTGCAGATAATCTGTTGTATAAAATGTCAGAAAATAGATACAAAGTAGAATAAAATCCAACATACTTTCTCCCCCTAAACGCTTCATTTGTCTAAAATGTTTTTAGATCGTATATGAGAAAGGAAAGCAGAAAAATCTACGATCAGAGAAGTTTCTTATTCATTTTCTGTCCATTGGCTAATTCATAATATCTTACATTATTAGTTCTGAAATTGTTTTTTTGCACACTGAATCAAAATCGCACGACTCGACTTTCTGCAGGTGGAGCTGAGTTTCCCTCCTAAAATAAATGCGGGCCCCACTCTGGGAAAGTGTGGCTTTTCATCACTTTGACATAATTTACTGAATGTCCTTTCAAAAAGAATCTGAATTTGTTTCTGTTTTCTGCCATCAATCATCCGCTCAAAGCAAGAAGGTGTCACGTTTTTTTTTTTTTTGGTAATATCTAATATTTAGAGCGAAACACTTCAAAAACAGATGCTGTGTTTTTATCACTGCTTACATTATTTAGATTTCTTTTTTCCTTAAATCTCCAAGAAGTCATTTTTATTCATGAAGAGGAAGAAAAGACTGCTTATTTTCTCATTAAAGCCTGCAGTGTGTGTTTCTCAATTACTCAACACATGAGTGACCAGCAGCACTGATGGGCTCATCAGACAGAAAAACGTCTCAGATTTGGGCCCCCCCTCCTCCCTGAACTGTGATTTGTTGAAGAGCCCCCTCCCCTCGTGTCTGGATCGTTAATTTGAACCTTGTTCCAAACCCTCATTTATCCAGAAAAAGCTTACTGAGCACGGCTCCCTGTTTTTCATCAGCGTCCTCATTGATATTCATATGTTTCCTCGTGTTCACACCTGGGGGCCGCCCGCTAACACCACGGGCCCGTCTCATGATGAACTCCGCGGGGACGGGACGCCGCTGCCCGGCTCAAGAGAACTTCAGCTGGTTGTTTTTGGGGCAGAGTCGTTCCAGTGTTTCCACGTTTTGCCAGCTGGTCCACAGTTGGTGCCAAACACTTTCCAGGCGAGAGGCTGTTTCTCTGAATCTGCCGAGGCCCATTTTCTACTTTCTGTCTTTGTTTTTGTGTGACGGCAGCTCCTCCGTGGAGCCGCCTCACTCTGCGGAGACAAAGCGGAGCACTCGGACGCTAAAGGACAGGTTAGACACACGATCACAGGACTTTATTTACCGTATATACTGTGAGACCGGTCTGTTCATGCTGCGGAAACGATCACTTAAATGTCTCCGGGTGCATTAGACCCGAGGCTGGTTTTCACTACTCCGTACCTTTAAGGCAGTGATGCTCAACTTACGGCCCAACCGCCAAATCTGGCCCCAAAAGGGTGCCAGGTGGCCCCCCAGCTGTTTCTTCATTCACAATAACAATAAAGTGATTCACTTTATTACTTTTAGTATACATAAGGTACCCTTAATGTCCTAAAATCCTAGAAAGATCCTAATATCCAGGAAGTGACCTAAAATCCTAAAAATGTCCTAAAAACTGAGAAACGTCCTATAATCTGGGAAGCATTCTAAAATCCCCCAAATAGCCTAAAATCCTAAAAATGGCCTAAAAAATCCTTAAAACCTCCTGAAACCTAGAAATGTCGTCAAATCCTAAACTCCTAAAAGCACCCTAAAATCCGTCTCAAACGTCTCAAAATCCTATGAATAAACGCCTTTAAACCATAGAAATGTCCTAAAAAGCCTGGAAAAATCTTAAACTCCTAAAAGCGTCCTAAAATCTTCAAAATGTCCTAAAATCATAGAAGTGTCCTAAAAGCTGAGAAGCGCCCTAAATTCCAAAAATGCCCTAAAATCTTATATATGTGCCAAAATCCTAGGAACATGCTAGATTTCCTAAAAAAAAAAAAAAAAAGTCCTTAAATCCTGGAAACACCCTAAAAGTGTCATAAAATCATAGAAATGTTGTAATATCCTAGAAATGTCCTGAAATCCTAAAAATGTCCTTAGATCCTAAATGTCCTAAAATCTTAGAAACGTCCTGTCGTTTTGCAAACGGTCCCTCAGCAAAGCACGTATATGATCCCTGATTTAGAGGGATAGATCATTTCGTGTATAATCACCTGGAAATAAGATTTGTTGTGTTTTCGTTACCGTAGACTGAGCTCTTCATATCTTTACCGGGAGCGGGTCCTCCTCTGTGGAGGTCGCCATGTTTCTACAGTAGCCCGGAGTGGACAAACCAAACACTGGCTCTAGATAGGGACCTTTGCGTTTTCACGTCAGCCACCGTACCGTACCAACTGTTTTATTCAGTTTTTTTCACCGGTACTCTGGCATTGGTATCACTTTACGGGTACTGTGTGGTACTCAGTTGTAATTAGGCCTTGTGTTGAAAGTATACTGTGCGTATACTGTGTGTACTGTTGCATCAGTATGATTACGCATCTTGATTTGTCAAAAACATTCTTGAAATTTTATTCCTAAACCGTTATTAGACAAAGTTTTCTCTTTAATTTTGTATGAAAATAACATATACTAAGAAAATATGATCAACATCACGCTCTCCTGTTGTGTTGTATTGTGGTGAATAAAAACATTTCTCTTAATTTTAGGCAGCAGATTTTAATCGGTGCATCAGCAACATTGTCATCAACGTATCGGCACGCGGCAGCTCGGCTGATTTTGGTCAAATTAGATTTTAGATCAACCTGTAGAATTTGCTGTGGAGTTATTGTGCGCTGAAACACTGGATTCATCTGCTGATTTGATGACAGCCAAAAAATGATTTAAAGCAATCAAAGCAAAAACACAAAAGTTATCTGATTTCAGCATCAATTTTGTGATAATTTGCTCCTTTTTTCTTTTGTTTCATATCTTTGAAATTTGTCAAACAAAACAAACTCAGTCTTTTCAATGTTTTCTGAAGAAAAAAAAGCAACTGATTTACTGATAATAAAATATTATCTGCAGCCCCAGAGTTGCTGCTGTGTCATGATTTCACATTTGGCTGATTTCTCTCAGTTTGATAAATTATGCATAAGTTTTGGGTTTCTGAATTCATTGCGTTGCCTTTATTACATAAAACCATATCTGGGGCTGCAAATTAATTAATTTCTATAATGTTAAATTAATCATTTTTATTGTTAAGAATTCCATTTCAATTTAATTGCAGCCATTTAATTGTTTGGTCTATAAAATGTCAAAATAAATGACTGTTTCCTGTCACATTGCCAGAAACCAGAGACTTGTCCTCAGATTTCTGACCTGCAGCCAAAAAAAAAAATTAATTTATAATTATATGACAATCAAACAAATACAACCGAATTGTCCTTTATAACGCGTCATCCAGAAACTATTTGGGTATTTTATTATCTGGTAAACAACCAAAAAATCCAATCCAGTAATGAATAAATAAGCTGTGGGATGTGTTTATCATCCTGCTGTGATTTTCTTTTGATTTATTTGTTCCATCGTGGCTGCCATGTTGGAGCGGGTCAACTGGCACTCGACATTTATTTCCCCAGACGAGTTTTGGTGTAAACTGCCGAGGATCAGAAATAAAACCTTGATGAAAATAACAAATATAATATTGATGATGATGATAAATCTCCAGGAAAACAAGTAGATCATGTATTTTTAATTTGAAGCTATTGTGACTGCAGAGCTAAATCTGGACACAGATCTATGTTTTTGGGTTTTCGGTCAACGCCTCGTTTTGTCCATTTTTCGTGAACATGATAAACACCTTAAGGGAATTTTTTCAACTTTGGCACAAACGTTCACTTGGTCAAGAAGTCAAAGGTCACTATGACCCCATCTGTCTTTTTGTTGTAAACGCAATATCTCAAGAACACCTTGAGGGATTTTTTTTGGATTGAATTTGGCACAAACGTCCCTTTACTCTTTACAATGATATGAGGATAATTTGGTGGTCAAAGGTCAAAGTCACTGTGACCTTGTGTCTGTTTCAATCTCCCAATCTCCTGAAGAAGGCCTTGAGGGAGTTTCCTCAAATTTGGCACAAACATTAATTTAGATTTTTTTTTTGTCGGAGGTCAAGGTCAACGTGACCTCGCCTGTCTCATTCTTGTGAACTTTATATCTCAAGAACACTTTGAGGGATTTTCTCCCAATTTGGTACAAAAGTTCACTTGGACTCCGTGATGAACTGATTAGAATTTGGTGGTCAAAGGTCAAGGTCACTTGTATCTGTCACAAACTCTTTAACGTAATGTCTGAATATGGCCTTGAGGGATTGTCCTTAAATTTGGCTCAAACATCCACCTGGACTTAAAGATGAACTGATTAGTATCCGGTGGTCAAAGGTCGCTGTGACCTCATCTGTCTTGTGCTTGTGAACATTATTTCTCAAGAACACCATGACTGAATTACTCCAAATTTAGCAAAAACATTCACATTGAACTCAAGGATGAAGCGATCAGATTTTGGCGGTCATAGGTCAAAGGTCAAGGTCACTGTGACCTAACTGTCTCATTCTTGTGAACACAGAATCTGCAGAAGGCCTTGACGTTGAGGTTTCTCAGATTTGGCACAAACGTCCACATGCTGCAATACCATTACAATTACATGTAGTCACTAAACTGATGAAATAATACGATGCACCGTGACCCCAAACATCAGGAGCAGCTGTTCTTTGTGTGACGCAGCGTGAAACAGGTGAACAGATGTTTCCTCAGACCTGCACCAGATGATTTTTATCTTTTTTAAAAAAACATGAAGAAACCATAAAATAAAACCACGTATACGATAAAGTCACTGCGGCGCAGAAGCACATTTTCATTTGAATGTAACTTCTGGTCACACGCTCGTCGTCCCATCTGACTGTTTAACATATAAATGAGAATAAACTTTTGTTATTTGGGAAAAGAATCATAGTTTCTATTTTCATTTTGAGCTGATTGAATTAGCATCATCCTGCCATCCTGCCGCTCTCCAAATTTAGGATTCGCAGGAATCTGGTGCTCTCAGTCTTCATCTCTCTCTCCCACACACACACACACACACACACACACACACACACACACTCAGTGTAAATAGGAAATAGTTTCTTGGCAGTGGAGCTCTGAGACACTAAAAGGCTCTGTTTCAAACCAGAGCGAGGTTTCTATTTAAGCAGCATTTCTAAGAATCAGGATGTAGCTCGAGTCTTATTCAGGTAAAACATCGAAGGAAGGAAGCTGTGGTTCAGAGCGTCGCAATGACGAGAACCCCAAAACTTCTCCAGACATTACGAGATTTATTAACAGCTGTGAAGTCTTTGAGGAAAAGTTTTACAAAAATGTTTTGTTTTTGTTTTTTTTACACAAAATTATGAGAATGTGGGAAAAACGAAGCGCGAAGCATTTCTCATGCTGGTGGCGAAAAAAACGAGAAAATGTATACTCGATGTTCGCGACAAAGTCATTTTATAACTCACACCTGGAACAAGCCGCGATACATCGAGTATATTTGATTTATCGCCCAACTCCACAGCAGACCGGGTTTGGTTCTGTCCTTAATTTGTGATTCGTTACACAAACACAGAATTTAATTTGATTCCTTCATGCACAAAACAACTTGTTTACATCCGTTTTTTTACATAATTCTTCACACGTACAGAACAAAGCAGACATTTTGCTTCAGTGACTGAATCTTGTTCATATCTATGAATTTGGCTCCGGGATTCAAACCAGCGTCTCTCTGACCACAGCACATTCACACTGATGATAGACAGAGCCGCAGAGTCTCTGATGCGCTTGGATGAAACTGATCGCTTCAGGTGATCGATTGTAAAACTGCAGCATCGTTTTTCATCCCAAACGTCGATCTCTGCTGATTATCATTTAAATCTTCACGGCAACTTCCTCTCCAAAAAAAAAAGAATGAACAAAAGGTAGACGGGGACAGTTTGTGGAGCAGAGTAACGTCTGAAGCAGATTCTTTCATTAGAGATGAATAAGCGTCCGTCGGGGAGTATCACATTCAGCATGTTCGCCGTGATGGTGGCCTCAGTGGCAGCGGCGTTTTGTTGGGAGTGAGGGGACCGCGTGAGTAATGTCTGCCCTCATCGCTCTTTGAGTTACAGCTGGAGGAGCTGGGCCAAAAAACTGGGACCAGTCATCGCACGAAACGCTCAAATTCAGGGGTATTTCATGCAGATTTCATTATTGCTGCTTCATCACAGCTCCTCCTCTGAGTGGATATCATGACCACTGAAACAGCGTGCAATTTCAAAAAAGATTTAGACGGAAGTATTTTGGAAGTTTTACAGGTTTTTATGTGGGAAGAGGCAGTTGAATTATTTATGATATAGCCTGAGAACCGCACAGAATTGTCATTTTGTTTCCACACATTATTCACTCAGACATTGTGTTCATGTTTTCCTGCACTAAAACAATCAGCAGTAATGTATTTGTTGTAGTTGCTGCCTGGTGTTTATTATTCTGAAATGTGAAGAAATGTGTCGGTTCAGGAGTTGTTTTTTCTGTTCAGCTGAGGAAAACTCATCCACACTTATTGACTCTTTGTGGCCATTTTTCTGTCATTAATTTTCTGCCTCTGTTGCAGATAGAGGATGACATTCCCACTCTTAATCGCACCCACAAAACTCTGATTGCTTAACTGTTTCTACAGCCAGACTAAAGAAAAACAATGGAGGTGTGTGTGGTGATTCAGAGGTCTGGCAATACTGATTAAAGGCTTTCCTGTAAATCTGAGGCGTCATGCCTCGCCTAAAACTCAGAGAGCCCTCGCTGATGCAGCCAGAGGAAAACATTGGTGTTATACGTTTCTGCTAAACAACTGATAGGTGACATTTGTGTGTTTCTGCAGTGATGTAGTTGTGAGCTGACTTTGGCATCAGAGGTGGAGGGATGGTGGATGGTGTGACACCTGAGCGAGACGCCTGCTAAGACCAGTGATCAACACCGACAACAACAGTTTTTTAGTGAGTCATCACTGTGTTTCCAGTAGTGACAGAGGCACAAAAAGTGCTTATTTTCTGACAGTGACAGCTCCTCGAGCTGAGATTGTGGCACCAAAAGTAGATTTTAAAGCCAAAACAAGCTTTATAACCATGTAGGTGTGGGCGATACATCGAATATACTCGAGGTATCGTGGATTGTTACACATGCAATTTATAAAATGACTATTGCGTACATAAAGCATAAACTGCGATCTTGTTTTGATAAGCCACCGGCGTTTTGGTTCTCTCGCTCTCCTCTATGACTTTCCACCTCTCACAGACACACACACAAAGCAGGGCTTTTGCAGAGCCTCACACTGTGACTATTTAGTCACATTTTATGACCCTGGAGCACTGCTGCGATTAACAAATCTTAGTGATATCTGAAGTGGAGAGTTTGTTGCTCACAGTGAGTGACTCCTCGTGGTTAAAGATGCCGCGGTATCTGTTTAACTGTCTGCTTACATATTATGCAGCCTCACTCCCGCCTGCCCTGCATGGACTTTCTCGCCCTTATGCTACAATAGTTTTGCTTTACAAACGAGGTGTGTTTTGATCCACCAGTAGGGGTGATTTTGTGCGTTGGTGTCTGGCGCTGACGTCCGCTGAAAGTTGGGTTATTTCCTGCTGCCTCAACAATCGGCGACACTTAGTGTGTATCATACCGCTGGCAAAAGGTGCCTCTTTGCATCAGTGTCTGGCGCAGAGATCAAGGACAAAGTGGCGATGTTCGGCAGGTTGGGAGTAAGAACGTGCTATCAGGGGAGTGACGTCAGTACGGGAGTTTGATGATAGTACGTCTTATAGAGATGTAAAAGGGCCTTTTGGGTCGATATCAAACACAGAGGGGCGCGATCAAACGTTGGTGTTTGGCAGCCTTTTACTGGTAATGAATTACTAACTACAGCAGCAGGCCAAAAATAAATTCACATAGTTTGATTTTTTTACAGTAATGTCACTTTTCACAAATGCACAATAAACCCAACAAAGAGAAGTGAAATGTGACAGATCGGTCAACAAAACCTGCCACTTATCCAAAAATACTTAGAATAATAGTTCTCACAGATGGAGCTTTTAGTCTTTAGTGTCTGAGGACTGTGGACGTTTTGTTAAACAACCTGCTGCATTTCACCTCCATTTATTTTTGATGAAAAACACGGCGTTTTTGTGCGAATATAAAGGGATTGTTACACGGACAGCAGTCTTTGTCTGAGCGCGGCCCGTGTGTTTGAAGCCAGCAGGGCAGAGTATTTTCCTTTTCCCAGTTTCCACCCTGCAGAGCGGGACTGTATGCAGGTCAGTGTACTGCAGGTATTTGTCATAGTGACCTCCTTCTCCGTCTGCGGCGCCGCCGTCACACAGATGTGAACAGACAGACTCTGGGTGTGTGTGGACCGTCCAGACTCCTGCTGTTTACTACCCAACGTCCACATTAATATTTCACACCGAGATCGTGCTCCAGCGTCTGGATAAAGACTTCAGATCATTTCCGAGCAGGACGCTGCCGGTTATGTCAGTCAAAGGAAGTGAATACTCTTCAAAATAAGAGCAAGCTTGTAGTTTTGCTTAAATTCATACCATACATCAGGGAGACTCAACTTTTCTTTTTTCTTGCTTGGGGGCCACTTTTGCAAAATAACAAGAGGCCAAGGGCCAATCACAGCAGCCCCAGACATGTTTGTGGGATTTCAGGACGTTTCTCAAATATTAGGACATTTCTTGGATTTGCGGACTTTCTTCAATTTTAGAGCATTACTAGGATTTGAGGACGTTTCTAGGATTTAAGGACATTTAAGACATTTCTAGAATTTTGTGACATGTCTCATATTTGAGGAAGTTTCTAGGAAATAAGGACATTTGAGGACATTTAGGATTTTACAATGTTTCAAGTATTTGAGGACATGTCTAGGATTGGAGGATATTGATAGGATTTTAGGACTGTTCTAGGATTTGAGGACATGTCTAAAATTTCAGGACATTTTTAGGGTTTTAGGGCATTTGTCAGATTTGAGGACATTTTCTAGGATTTGCAGACATTTCTAGGATTTGAGGACATGTCCAGGGTTTTAGGTTGTTTCAAGGATTTCAGGACATTTACTGGATTCTTTGCTTCTATCATTTTAGGACATTACTCAGATTTTAGGACATTTCTGGGATTCCAGGATGTATGTAGGATTTTAGGTTATTTCTCAGATTTAAGACATTTCTTGGGTTATAGCATGTTCCTAAGATTGTAAGACATAGGATTTTAGGACGTTTCTAGGATTTAGGACATTGGGGTCTTAGCTAGGACCTCTGTCGGGGGTGCGGGGGATCCTTCAGTGACACTTTTTTGGATAAACCAGCTCTATTTTGATGCTTTTTGTGCACTCTGGCACCTTCTGTATGCTTAAAGTACAAAAGCAATTCTCAGTGTGAATCACTTTATTTTTTATTTTTTTGTGATTTAGAAAACAGTTGGGGGTCCACTCGACACCCTGTCCGTGTCCAGATTTGGCCCGTGGGCCGTGAGTTGAGTATCACAGCTGTACACAGTGGAAATGAAAGAGGAAAAGTTCTAAAAGAAAGTGGTATTTTTAACCCCGTTTGCTGCTTCTGTTTATATTTTCACAGCATCTCTGCTTCATTAGACAGCGTTTATACAGTGGAAAGGTTACAGGAAAGATGGGAGAGGAAGCTTCGTGCAACCTTGGAAAAAAAAAAAGCGAGTCCAACACAAACACAATGGCATTTTCTACCTTTTGTTCGTGTCCCGTGTGTGGCGTGCGAGCTGCTGTCAGACAGTACACAGAGACACAGGGAGGTAAAAACTGAGCCAAACTCTGCCTCGTTAGTTTCCGTCTCAACTTTTAATGTGGTAGAAAATTCCACGTTTTGGTGAAGTGTAGACAAGGCGTAAAAACCACGGGGACTATATTTAGGCGTCGGCGGCACAGAGCTTGCGCCATCCTGCCATTTCTGCGCCTGACTCATCACCACGACAGGAAATGAACTTTTCTGCACCAGTCGCAGCAGCAGATGGGTTTCCAAATTCAGCAGCCACTCCTTGCTCTTTCGCTCGCCAAGTTAATATGATGTAAATCTCTTTTCATCATACGCACCTCAGAGGCGCTGGTGTCTTGCCAAATTGGCAGAATCACCAGATGTTGCCAAAGTGAACCGGTTTGGCTGGTGGCGACTTCACTTCCTGCTCATCCAAATTACTGAGTTCAGCTGCAGCCAAACTTTAATGCTGCGCTTTAGTTTGTTGTGCAGTTTGAACTGATGTTTGGTGGAAGTCATAAAAGAGGAATTTATGGTCTCAGCTCGACAGATTCCTGATTCTTTTAAATTTATTTTCTTTTTTCTTTCTTTTTTTAACTTAAAAAAATATGCTTTGTTTCTCAAGATAAAAATGTTACCAGGACAAATAAAATGACGTGGATATAAAAAGAGAAAACAGGAAGTATATTCAAGGGCAAATCATTCAAAAGGAAGAAATAACGTAAAATAAATGAAAATAAAAGAAATAATAATAATAACAATAGTAAAATTAATAATAACAATAACAAACATTTCTTCCAAAATTATGGGAAAGGGGCAATCAAAAGAACTATAACAGCAACTTGTATGGAAATTGTTGAAAAATGTGTAGATTTTGTAAATTAAAAAAAAAAATGGCTAGAGAAAATGGGGCAAAAAAAAGAAAAAGGTACAGAAAAACTATACAGTTATTGTAACTGCATATTTAAAATGATGTTACAGAATTATTATAATTTTTAAGAACTTTTATCTAGTCATTTCCTTGTTTAATTTTGGATTTTTTTTCTCTGACCTTTTTTAATTTTTAAAAATTTTTTTTAGGTAATTTTCCTTTGACTTTTTTTTTATTAATTACTTGCTAATTTCCGTTCATTTCTTTTAAATTGTTTTTGAAAGAAATGGAGCCAGTTTGCTCAGGATTCGTACGGTTAACGGGGTTAAAATTAACTGGTCAGTGCTCTCTCGACAAACTGGTCGCACAGTTTTTAAATCTGTCCTCCATTTTTTAACCACAATATATGTTTTTAAGGTAAAATGAGCAGATGAGTCTTTAAAACAGAGATAAAACGCAGAGATCCGCTCTGACCGAGCCTTCATGTGTGAGCAGCTCCTAAAACTTTTCTTCATCAGTCCCCCTCCTCCTCCTCCTCCTCCTCCTCCTCCTCCTCCTCCTCCCGTCCCCTCAGACCTGAAATGACCTTCCCACTCGGAGTCAGAGCAGCGCAGTCGCTCTCCCTCTGAGTGTCGGAGGCTGGAAACTCATCTGTTCAAGAAGTACCTCACGTCCTCGTCTTCTTCCTCTTCAATCATCCTCCCTTCTCCAGTTTCTTCCTCCTCTCCTCTGCTCGTCCTGCAGCAAAAATAAAAAACGCTCTTCTGTTTACAGTTTCCTGTCTCTTCTTCTCTCTTCCTCTCCACGTTCACCACGACCTTTGACCTCTGACCTTAATAAAGTCACCTTAGGAGCTGCTTCATGTATGCTGAAAAAGATCGACACCTTCTGTTTTGTTTTGTTTTGTTTTGTTTTGTTTTGTTTTGTTTTGTTTTGTTTTGTTTTGTTTTGTTTTGTTTTGTTTTGTTTTGTTTTGTTTTGTTTTGTTATTATTCTTACTCTTATTATATTTTATCATTTTATTTATTTATTTTTTTTACATTTGATGTTTGTTCGTAGTGACGTAGTGTATGAGTCATCATCAGGCAGCGTTCCCATCATCATGGAAAACCTAGAAAATCATGGAATTTCACAATCACTTTTTCCAGGCCTGGAAAAAGTCATGAAATTAGTAAAAAATCACTGAAAGTTTTCGACTAATGCAGTTAATTTTCACAGTATAACCTCCCAAAGATAACCCTCCACATATTGTAACACGATGGCAAAAGTTTTTTCTGTTTGCATAATGAAGCCTAAATATGCATCGACTTCGGGCCGCTCTTTATATCGATTCAGCATCGACATTTCGTCGCGCAATAGTTGCATCAAAGGATGTGCAATTTCACGTCAGGCAAATTAACTCAAAAACTAATTTTCATCTTGATAAAAAAAGTCCTTCGAAAAGTCTTGAAAAGTTTTGAAAATGTGGTTCATAAAAATGTGTTTGAACCCGACAACAGTTCGCTCTGCTGTGCAGTGAACAACCGCACAATATTAATGTTGCGATAACGCTAGAAAATCGATTTGTGGCGGCATCGGCTCGGACAAACATCGGATCCACCCGTCACTTTGTTGCCGTGCGGTGTTGAGATTTCGGAGATTTTGCTCCTCTGTGAGATTCTGCAAACTGCATCTCCAGCCGGTCTCAGGTTTGATTGAGTTTGATTTTTTCTGTCGTCCCGCAGCTCTGATGAAGCCAAAGTGCTGCTTTGGTCCTTGAAAACGTAGTGAAAGTTTGTGAAATGTCAGAAAAGGTTTGGCTGATGAAGTAGGCGTCTTTAAAGCAGATGTATGAGGACGCCTCTGCTGTGTGCGGAGCCTCTTGTTGTCAAGAAGTGAGATTTTTCACTGTCATTGAAAATCATTGAAACATCTTGAAAACGTCCTTGAAAAGTTTTGTAAACATCGATTTGAATGCTGGTGTTCGATGGGAGGAACTGGAGCGTATTCTTACAGGAAGTGACTCTGCCTTGTGTTTTTCCTCCCTGGCATTAATTTGTGCCCGGCTACCTTTCCCTGAGGTTTTCAAACATGCATGTTCGTGCCACCGCTGCCCTCCTCCCTCCTCACCTCCTCCTCCACCTCCTCCCTCCGCTCCTCCTCCTTAGTTTCCCACAGTTCCCTGCTTCACCTATTGAACCCAGCCACCAGCCCAGGAATGGAGCAGGGAGAACGGCAGGAATGCGGCTCCCAGTTCGAGCCAAAAACACAAAACAAGGAAGGCAGAACTCGAACGCCCCGCCTCCTGGGAGCCAGAACCGCGCTTTGATTGGCTGACCGCTGTAGGCTGACCACAGATTCTCCGTCCCAATTGGCTGCTTTTCCATCTTAGCTCCCTGCTGCTTCCTGGCCTATCAGAGCGCTCTCATGCTGTTAAACTATGTGTGTGTGTGTGTGTGTGTGTGTGTGTGTGTGTGTGTGTGTGTGTGTGTGTGTGTGTGTGTGTGTGTGTGTGTGTGTGTGTCACTCTGATCCTTACCGACAGCACCGTCTTGAGTCCTGCCTGGTTTCACCAACAACACTGTGGGATAATTATTCTGCAGCTCAGGACGTTGTTCAGCATTAGCTGCTCTGTGCGGCCGAGTTGAAGCTGTCACACACACATTAGTGTCACTGCGTCATCGCTGTCATAAACACGGCGTTCACACGGTCATGGAAAAACCTGGAAAAAGTCATGGAATTCACAAATAGCTATTTCTAGTCCTGTAAAAGTTTATAAAAACTAAACATTCCCTGAAAGTTTTTGGAAATTTCTTTCACAGACTTGTGCAATAACACGTGATGTCAGCAGGGAGGGACTTATGTTCTTAAATTTATCTGAGGGGCGGGGCATCCAACTTAAAATGGATTTATATTTATTTTACTGGTGATTTTAAAAGAACACAGGGGGTTTGGGAGTGATGTTTTGATTGCCAATTTTTTATTTCTTTTTAAAATTTGGCATCGTTTTTCTGTAAAAATTCTGTTTTTTAAAACAATTTTCTAAAACGTTTTGGTAACTTTTTTCTTGTGATTTTTTTTAATTTAAAAAAAAAGGTAAATGTTTTTTCTTTGAAACTTTTTGGTGTTTTTTTTTTTTTAAATGTTGGTGATTTTTTTTCTTTAACGCTTTTTTTTTAAGGATTTTTTGTAACTCTAAATTTTTTATTTATTTATTTTAAAGTTTTGGTGATTTTTAAAGAAATCATGCCGTGGGGGTTAAGAGGCTACATTCTCTTTAAAAAATCTTTACTAAAATAAATACATAATACAATTTAAAGTTGTATTTCCCTCCTCTAAGCCATAAAAAACGTAAGTCCTCCCTTTTTGCTTCAGCCCCTCCCCTCTCATAAGTACTGAACAGTCCCTAAGTTATCCTTGATTAAGGAGTATTGATGGTAATTTCAGATAACGTGTGGCTTTAAAATTTGCATCAAAGTCCTGGAAAGTTGTTGGTAAAAATGTGTGTGAACGCTGTGAACGAAGCAGCGTTGAAGTATAAGAGGCAGGACGTTTGGTGTTGGCTCTCCTGTGTGCAGTGCGGCACTGAAACCAGGCCGAACGTGTGCGGCTATAGGCCAAGTTTCTACACGGCTATTATTAGACTCCACTTCATCCTACAGGGGAGAATGATAAAGAGAAGTCGGGTCAGTCGGCTGTGTCATCTGGGACGCTGCTGCTGCTTTTTAATGCCACAATGCGGAAACTCGAGCAGCAGAACAAACTCAGCAGAGGCAGAAGTGACGGCGAGCAGAGGAGGTCGAAGGTTAAAAGTGTCCTGACAGCGCCAACATTGTCATCACTTAGTTTCATTTTCTTCATTTCCTCTCATGTTTGGCAGAGTTAGTGAGGGATAATCCGTCAGTTCAGGGCTGGGCTCTCTTAAATCGTGTTTAAATTCCAATTTATTTATTGCATGAAAACAGAAATTGCAGACAGGTTATTTGTAACCTGTTTCTCAGCAACAGAATCCCTGCAGTATTGTGGAGGATATAAAGGCTTGGAGAGGAATCAGATGGTCTTTAACCTCTGTAATAAAAACCATGTGGGAGAGGAGTGTCACATTTTGTACACATGTAACAATGTGAGTGTTGTGAGAAATATCACTGAAACAGCGTGCTAACATGCCATATGAAGGTGCTGAACATGGTAAATATGACAGGGGCAGGTCATTCTGCAGATTTTAGCCTTTAGTTTAAGCGGTTTTGTGCTGCGCGGCTGCAGACCGTGAAGGTCGAGTTATGTTCGATCAGAATTTAGGATGTGTTGTTCACACATGTTGGAAAATCAGAAGTGTTTATAGTTTTTCTGAATTGTGCAAATTCTCTGGAGCAGCTTCATAGTGATGCACTCAGTTGTTCGTATAAAAATAAAAAGGGACTGAAGAAAAGAGGTCAGCTTTTCTCCCCAAATCACCAAAAAATCCTTTTAAGAAACTTAAAAAAAAGCAAAATGTTTTCTTCAAAAAAAATAAATAAATAAAAATCACTCAAATATTTTCTTCAAAAATCACCATTTTTTTAAGAATAAAATATTGCCAAATAATTAAGAAACAAATCAGGAGTGTTTATGTTTTTTTCTTAATGGTGCAAATTTACTGGAGGAGCTTCATAGTGTTGCCCTCAGTTCATTAAAAAAGGGCATTACATTCAAAATATGATGCTTTAGGTTTTTACAGTTTCTGGCTGTGATAAATAATGTGAATTTTTTTGTATAAATTAAATTAATTAAATTTGTTTTTTCAAGTATCACCAAAAACATACATAAAAAATCATCCAAATATTTTCTTAAAAAATCTCCAAAAATGTTTAAAGAAAAAACAGCCAAAAAATGTTTTTTCAAGTATCACCAAAAACATACATAAAAAATCATGAAAATATTTTATATTTTCTTAAAAAATCACCAAAAATTTTTAAAGAAAAAACAGACAAAACATGTTTTTTTTCTAAACTTGCCAAAAATGTTTTTAAAAAATCACCAAATATTTCTGTAAAAAATTGCAAAAAATGTTTAGAGCCAAAAAAAGCCAAAATGTTTAAAGCCAAAGAAGCCTAAATATTTTCTTTAAAAATTGATCTTCATATTTAAAAATAAATCTAAAACATTTCTAAAGAAAATTTTGTTTTTCTTTTAAATGGATAGTAAAATTTATGCCCTTCTCATAAGCCAAAAAAGTTCCTCCAGTTCGCTTAAAAAATGTTTGACAGCCTCCACTTTCTTGCACCACCCCTCCCCTCTTAGATAACAAACAGTCCCTAACTTATGTTTAAATATTAAGCTCTTATTCTGTTCTGAATTGTTTTTTTTATTTAATAATTTATATTTTAAAAAGCTGTTTTATAGTAATGATAAAGAAGAGAATATATGATCATAAAAATTTGCCCAAAAGTCATGGAAAAGTCCCGGAGATTTATTGGTAAAAACGTGTATTAAACCTTTTTTTTATTTCTCTGTTGAGGACAGACTCCGCCTTTCTTCCGTCTTCCATGTTTTAATCCAGCAGGTTTCCGGAGTCTGACGGCGGCCGGCGGTCCTGCTGCTGTCGGCCTCGTGTTTCAGCTCCTGCATTTCTCAGGATGAATGTGTTTGTGATTAAACGGTGTGAAAACGTTACACATTCTGTATTTAAACAGCCACACTCTTCGCCTTCTTGTGGTGCCAGGAGGCGTTTTGTCAGAGGAGGCGGCACCTTCAGTGGATTCATTAATGCCGTTTATTTTTCTGATTTAATTTGGGGAAACAAACTGTTGAAAGGGTGGGAAGTGGCCGGACTTGGACGCAGCCTGCAGGGCCGGGTGAGGCTGCAGTCCTGTTAGGTTTCTGTTTTTTTTTCTGGTGAGGGGAGAGGTATTTGGTTGGAGCCTGGCTCCTCCGCTCATCTGCATCTTATTTGAATTTCCTGCTTGCATAATTCCTTGGTTAATGGGGAACTGCTCGGCACTGCCACAGCTGTTTTGCCTTTCCTGCCTGGCAAAGAGTGCAGCGCTCACACAGCGAGAGGAGGGAGAGAGGGGAGGAAAAAATGTTTAAAAAGAAAAAATCTGCAAGTCATGTGGTGCAAAAATACAGTACAAACAACGTGTGATCCCCCCGAGGACGGAGGAAGAGGAATGGAGTCAAACACCCACCCACTCCCTGCCTCACCCCCCTCACTCTGCATGTACACACACACACACACACACACACACACACACACACACACACACACACTCACAGCACCACACCCCCTTCTCCAGAGCCTCACTGAGCATGTGCAGTGATAGTGATGAGTCTCTCCTCTTCCTCCCCCTCCTCCTCCTCCTCACCCAGCTCTGCCATGCTGGTCCTGTAATTGGTTGGTAACAGGCTTGAGCAGCACCACATTGCACCAGGCGGACTTCAACCAGCCGCATTAGTCTGTTTACGCATTCACGGCCCTATTAGGGGCTGTTTGTTCGCTCATTAGGAAACCCGGGCTGGAGTTTGAACCCTGCCTCAGCCGCTTTAATCAATAAAAGAACGGCGAATATGAGGGAATTTGAGGCGGTGACGTTGATAGGGAGACGTGCTGGCAGCTGACAGGGTTACCCTCACAAACCGAGACCTGTTTGCTTTAAACTCCTGTTTTTAACGGACTAACATGAGTTTAAGACTAAAGAGGTCTAACGTGATCAGGTTTAAAGAGGTCTAACATGAGCAGGTTTAAAGAGGTCTAACGTGATCAGGTTTAAAGAGGTCTAACATGAGCAGGTTTAAAGAGGTCTAACATGAGCAGGTTTAAAGAGGTCTAACGTGAGCAGGTTTAAAGAGGTCTAACGTGAGCAGGTTTAAAGAGGTCTAACGTGAGCAGAGTTTAAGACTAAAGAGGTCTAACGTGATCAGGTTTAAAGAGGTCTAACGTGAGCAGGTTTAAAGAGGTCTAACATGAGCAGAGTTTAAGACTAAAGAGGTCTAACATGAGCAGGTTTAAAGAGGTCTAACATGAGCAGGTTTAAAGAGGTCTAACGTGATCAGGTTTAAAGAGGTCTAACGTGAGCAGGTTTAAAGAGGTCTAACATGAGCAGGTTTAAAGAGGTCTAACATGAGCAGAGTTTAAGACTAAAGAGGTCTAACGTGATCAGGTTTAAAGAGGTCTAACGTGATCAGGTTTAAAGAGGTCTAACGTGATCAGGTTTAAAGCGGTCTAACGTGAGCAGGTTTAAAGAGGTCTAACATGATCAGGTTTAAAGAGGTCTAACATGATCAGGTTTAAAGAGGTTTCGAGGATTTGTGGACATTGGTTGACTAAGCCTGGACCACAAGATCTATTTTGATGCTTTTTAGAGACCTCTGGCTCCTTGTTAACCCTTTGAAACCAGATCAGATTGACTTGATTTGTTTCAAAAACATGGGAAGAAGGAAATGAGCAATTAAAGAATAAATTAGCTCCGAATTGTGGAAGAAATGAGTTAAAATGACAAGAAAATTACCTGAAAATTAAACAAACACACAAAAACTAAAAGCAAACCTTAAGAAGTCTTAAAAGGTATTGATTAAATCAATATAAAAAGAAGGGCTTAATCATAAAAATCACTGAAATTTAAATTTAAAAACTCTTAAAAACCTATTGGGTTTTTTTTCCAAACATTTTTGGTGATTTAAAAAAAAGTCACTTTTTTCGACTTTAAATTTTTTTCGTGAATTTTAAAGAAAATATGCCTTTCAAACCAGCAGGTCAGTCAAAATAAAAATGGTGAAAAACCATCCGTACCATTTTTTAATTATTTTTTTGTGTTCATTTTAGCTGATTTCATACAGATCACATCCTCACCGCTGATCATTTTTCAGACTATAGTTTGGTAGAGTTGATGGCCCGTTAGTCTAAAAGAAAAATACAATTTTTGGAAACAGTTTTCGACAATCAGTCATTTGAATCATTTATTAATGAACACGACAAAACGTAAGTGTGAGGTCTTTTTCTGTTTTACATTACTGTGTGTTTGGGGTTAGGGTTAGGGGGTTAGAATAACAATAATACATTAATGAAGTGATGATAAAGAGAATTAATTCATAATTTAGAACACATTTTACAAATCTTACCGTGGGTCGTCCACTAATCGAAATATTGGCTGCAGGTCGACGTATCCTTGCTGAACCCTAAATTGCCTCCTTATAAAATGTGCACGTGTGTGTGAATGTTAAACTGAGTAGCAGGTGCCACCTTGTACAGTATCCTCAGCCACCGGTGTATAAACGTGTGTGTGAACGGCTGAATTTGACTTGTGGTGCTGAACGTTTTCAGTGGTCAGAGGACTAGAAAGGCGCTTTACAAATGCAAGTCCATTTAATATTGACCATTTTCTTCAGGCTGGAATTGGCTTCCATCCATTTATGTTGAAATGTTGAAAAAGAAAATTCAGCTCGCAGAGGCTGGATGAACATCTGTTCTGCTTTTGTTGCCAAGGTTACGCCATTGTTGTGTGGATCGTCCGTTGTGCATTAATTGTGATCGTTGTGATTTTAAAGTTTGCAGTGAATGGCCAGGTAGTGGTCACGTGACATTATTAAACCCGCATTAGTGTGGGGGATGAGAGAGGAAAACATTAAAATACACATATAGGTTTTTATTTTAGTTTGGATTTCTGTTCTGGAAATTTATGCAAAAGGTGCATATTTAAATGTGTAATGCCTCATCTGCATGTTTTAACATAAAACTTCAGATCTCAACAAATAATTGTTTTAATGTGAGAAATTAAAGAGGGAAGTTTCATTGCGATGCCTAATATTTTTTTAGATTTTTTAACCTAATGTGTCTCATTTTTTGATTTATGGAGTGATAAAAAAAACATCCAAAATTCATTAAAAACATTGGAAGACTTTTGCTGCCGTCAGGTTCCCAATGTTCAGGTTTTTGCTCTGTTTGTGAATTATAGAGTTATTTATTAGATAATGCCAAATTTGCATATTTAAACCAAAAATTTTAGAAGTAATGCAAAAAATGATTGTCTTAATGTAAGTAATCAACTGGTGAAATTTCACAGTGATGTTTAATTAAAATTTCAAATTTAACCCTGTAGTCACCGGGGCCGTCTCCCTTTAAAGCTAAAATTTAAAGCCGTTATTTCGAATGAATTCAAACAGAAAGAACAGAAACAAGATGCTGACAGGACGACTCGACTTAACCACAGTGTGTGTGTGTGTGTGTGTGTGTGTGTGTGTGTGTGTGTGTGTGTGTGTGTGTGTGTAGAGTGAGCTTGTGCACACTTGCCCAGTCCTAATACAGTCAATGAAATCTTATTACATGTTTTTACTCTCCCTTTCTTTATTTTGCTGTGCGTGTGTGTGTGTGTGTGTGTGTGTGTGTTTCAGTCACAGCTGTTGTGTCTGTTTTTATTACTTTCTCAGCAGGTGGGGGGAGACTTTTTTTTCCTCCCCCCCCAGTCTTTATTCAGCTCGTGGTGTCTTTGTCCCGGCCTGTTATTAGCTCGGTCGAGCACCGGTCATCCTGACATATTGAGTCCTCACCAACACGAGATCTCCGGCATCCTGCATCAATAACTGGGGAGGAATTTACCGCTGTCCGGATCAGTAATGAAATCTGTGGCGTCTTTGTTATTGGGCGGCGCTCGTTGTTATGATCTGAAGTCAGAAAGTGCAGATTGAACTCTGAGAAGCTCCGCTTGTCTCATCATGTTTGAGACGGACGTCGCATTATTTTAAAACAGAGCTTGTGTATTTACTGAACTTTGCATTAATGGTGAAAAAGGTTGAAAGATGTTTTCCAGGATTCCAATAATTGCATATTTCTAAAAATCGTTTCCGTCAGTTTTCATACCAAAATCCCCCCAAAACTTGATTTGCTGCTTTTCTCTTAAATCACAGTAAAATGAATATATTGTGATTTTTGGCTGAAGCAATCAAACAATTTTAAAATGTCACTGTGAGCTTCATGTAATCGTGATGGACACTATTTTATAGAGCAAATGAAAAATAATAGAAAAAACAGATAGAATGAAAATAGTTGTGAGGTGCAGTCAAACTATGTTTTTAGAGCTTCGTTTGCTTAAGATTTGTAAAATGTTTTTTAAAAGTTAAACGTTTTTGTTTTTTTATGCTATTATTTTAGACATAAATATGAGCTCAGCTCCTACAATAAGTCTAAAATACACTGTGGAAACTAAATAGTTACATTCAGACTGTTCAGGTCAAAAAATGCTCCATTGAAACCCATTCAAACTGACATTTTTGATCCCACAGCCATCAGAGCAGAAAAACAGGACTTGTATTATTTTTGGGTGTCATTCTGGGCTTTTGACTCTGAATTTTGACTATTTTCCACCTGATGAGGTCATTTTGGCATATGGAGGAAATACATGCTGTCACTAGGTGACCTGTCACAATAAATGTAGCTGCTGATCACTGACATATCCCAGACTGTGATAGTCACATTAAAAAAATGCATGTTTTTTTCATCTTAAAACATAATGGCATTAAGACAAAAACCTGGCATTTAAGGAATTAAAATTCAGAAAATTAGTGAATATTTGGTAACTGGTGAACTCGGTGAAAGTAGAAAATCATATTCATGTATTATATTTTTTAAAGCTTGATTTTGAAAAAGCACATTTTGTGCTCAGATTGATTCGAGTGTGCGTAATATTAAAGCGCGCCGTGAGGGTTAAATACAATACGAATCCGTCCATCATCAGTAGTTCTAAAAAATAATGTTGCTGTTGAATTCAGATGTGGTGTCCGTTTGTGACTCTGTAGCTCAAAACAGGAGAAATTTGCTCTTGAGGAGCTTTTGAGCAAGGCAGGAGGGAGTGTGGCGTCCCTGTTTCCAGCCTCCGTGTGTCTCTGCATCAGCGTGTGTGTTTTCTGGAGCGTCAGCACTCAGCCTCACATTTCTCTCATAAATTCAGAGCTGGTTGTCTCCCCGCAGGTCGCCTGTTGCTGTTGTTGTGTGGAAATCCCCACAGTTCCACTAATGTGTTGTCATTAAGGCCAAAACCGGCACATTTTCTCACTTCCTCAAAGATCGGATTCTTGGCTCGCTGGATTTTGTGTAAATTGAAAAGTGAAATATGATTTTGTGATAAATATATTTTAATGACAATGTGTGTGTGTGTGTGTGTGTGTGTGTGTGTGATCTGGATGAAGAGTGTTAGTCCGCTACAGCTGTTATGGTGGTGTTCATGTCAAATGGGTTTTTTTGTAATACATATTTAAATGTGTGCCCGTGCAGCTACATCCCAAACAAACCAGTGCACTCAAACACGTCTGATGTCTGCTCTATAGAGCGTGCTAAAGAAAACAGAGTCTAAAACCAGACTTGGATGAACCTAGTCGGGGTTAGAGTGGTTCACAGAGCTGACTCATCTGTGTGTGATGGGTATTTTTGGGGACTCGTTCTCTTGTTGGCAGCCTGGCTCGCTCTGTTTTGGTTTTAATGCTCATTCATTTTTGTGTATTTTGGCTGTTTTTGCAATTTAACCTAATCATGTTTTATTTGTGCTGATGAAGTAGGCTGTATTAGGGGTTGGCAGCCTTTTTGACATGAAATGGCTTTTTTTTGTTGTTAATTAGTGTGCTGTATCAATGTAATGTCAATCCTTTGCTCCTCCAGGAGAGGCAGCTCCGACATCAAATCGGTGTCTTTTTATGATCAAACATGGTCATTCACATCCACGCTCATCAAGTGCAATGCTAAAATCTGTTTGTATGAGTGTGTGTCACTTTACATTGTTCTGTGTCCCCTATTTAAACCTTTAATATCTGAGCATATTGACTTGATTTCTTTCCAAAACATGGGAAAAAAGGCACTAAGCAACTTAAGATGAAAAGACCCAAACATTAGCAAAAAAATTGAAAAAAAAAGAAAAATAGCAACACAAAAAAGTAAAGTCACAAAGAAAAATAATCAATGAAATGACCATAAAAAGTGCTTACAAATATAATTGTCATCCTTATTAATGATTATTTATTATCTTTTTCTGTAAATGATTTTCTAAATCTATTAATTTCTTGCCATCTTGATATTTATTGCCAAGTTGCTCATTCCCTTTTCCCCAATGTTTTTTTTAAAAAAAACAAATACAGATATCAGTAACATCCTGAGTAGATGGACTACGAAAACACTGTCTTGCATACTTTTTGCTTGCGTTTGATTAGTTAACCCTTTAAAACCTGGGCAAAGAAGAAGGCAATGAGCAAACTTAAAAAAAAATAAATACAATTTAAAATAAGAGAAAAACGAGGATATGACCTGAACAAAATGTACTTGAAAATTATAATAATTCTATAAAATAATTTAAATACATAATTGACCCTTCGCTAAGCCCCTCCCTAGAACAGCCGCTGTCCTATCCCTTAGCAACCGTAACTATGCACGGGAGGCCTGACAGCCCACACCCAAAACGTTTAGAGGGGAGTGTCAAATTTTTCGCCTTCCCAAATCCGAGGACCCCAGAAAAAAGATGTCAGATATGAATAAAGCAGTGAGGAAGACCACAGGAGCAGCTGAAAACAACAAAGATGAATAAAAACACCTGCGTTTGTTCCGAGGTAAGATGCTAACTAACGTTAGCTAACGCTAGCTTTGTATGCTTAGCTAACGCTAGCTTTGTGTGCTAACTCAGATAACGTTAGCAAACAAAGACAGCGGAATAATAATAGTAGTATTTCTAAATAATAAAATTATTTTAGATAATAAATAAAATAATAAATAAAAACACCTTCGTTTGTTCCAAGGTAAGATGCTAGCTAATGTTTGCTAACGCTAGCTTTGTGTGCTTAGCTAATGCTAGCTTTGTGTGCTAAGATAGCTAACATTAGAAAACAATAATATGAATATTCAGCCTCTAAACTTTTTGGGTACGGTCTGTCAGTCCTGCAGAGGGCCAATACTCTGCCATCAAATGATTTTGTGAATTTAGCTCTCACATGCACATTGCAGACCCTGTCGACTTCTCTCTTATATTTCTGATTAGTTTTTATAGAAATTTTATATTATTTTCTTTGGAATATCTCTCACTGATATAGTTGGAAACTTCATATTTCACATGTTAGGAGCAAAAGCTTGCCAAGTGTAGCAAAAGGGTCAGTTATGACAATTTTAAATATAGTTCTCTTTATTTTATTATGTTTGTTTGTTTTTTATTCTAACAAATCTACAAATTTCTTGTAATTTTTTGTGACATTTCTTGCCCTTTTCACCAATTTTTTGAACAGAATGTAACCAATTTGCCCAGGGTTCAAAGTTTGAAATACTTGTTAAAGGCATCTGAATGCAGCAAAGGAAAAGTGCTGTTTATCCAGGTTTTAGAGGGTTAAAATACAGCGTGCCAGTGGGGGCACCTGTGTGTCCAAGGTTGCAGACCCCTGCTGTAGTTACAGTACATCACTCCGCAGATATCGCGCCCTGATACACGGATGATTATATATCAGATGTGCTGATATAAAGCAGTGAGCTATAATGTGCAGTTTATCAGAAAACAGACTGAACCAGACAGAATATAAGCCGCAAAACAAAAAACTGGGAGCTTAAAGAGGCTAAAACACGCAACAGAGCTGCAGAGATGATGCAAATTTTCTACAATTTTATCGCAAATATGACCCTTTTTCCCGACAATACACACAGTCATTTGATTCAATGTTAATTTAAAATATATAACTGGAGCTGTAATGAAAAAAAAGAGACCAAACTAATCTGAGAATATTGTTTTAAATCTTCATTGTTGGTGGCATGCACCTTTTGTCTGCAGCTTCATGTCTGCTGTCACTGTGAACACGAGTCCCCTCTTTAATGACCTGATTGATTAAATTCAGATTGGGACACAAAGCGGACAGACAGACACACAGACAGACACCCACTCACTATTTCCACTAAAGAAGAAAACCCACAGAGCTAATTAATTAGGGCCGACCGGCTCATTTGTATGCTTTGTAAGCATTAATTAAGATATGCAAAATATCCAGATGAGCGCCGCAGCCTAAATATATTTTAGTTGTCGGCTGAGAGGTATGGACAGGAAAATGGATTGGGGACACGTCCTCGGCTGCCGCCGCATTAATCTGCGGCTTCTCTGCGTCACAGTCAGGAAGTGCAGGACGTGCAGGGAGTCGTCTCGGTGACTTTGGCTCTTCGGCATTAATACAGCATGTAGTGACAGAGAGCAGCTGGACCTCACGTATGATGCAAAAGGACTGCAAGACCCCGAGCACACGCTGCAGCACGTATGGACAGGAGAGGACAAGACTGTAGATCTCTGTGGACAAAAAGAAAAACACTGAAAGAAGGACACATTAATGTGTATGTCTGGGTTTAACCCTTTGACACCTGGATTTACAGCAGTGTTCTTGTGCTGTGTTCAGACCCCTTTCACAAGATATTTAACCCTTTAAAACCTGAGCAGATTGGTCTGATTTAGTTGAAGAAAGAAAAACATAAGGAAAAAGGCAATAAGCAACTTGGCCAAAAACATCCCTAAAATCTTGATAAATCTGCAAAAGGTGACAAGAAAAAAAACCTCAGAATTAGTTAAGGAAAAAAAATGGGGGGGTGGGGGGCTTAGAAAAAAGTCTATCTATCTATCTATCTATCTATCTATCTATCTATCTATCTGTCTGTCTATCTATCTATCTATCTATCTATCTGTCTAAGTGAAAAAAGCGTTTCCATTGAGTTTTTTGAATCACCTTAAATACCACCTCATAAAATAAATAAATGAGGGTTTTTTTTTCAATTTTTTAAAAGGTTTTTTCTCAAAATTGATGTATTTCTATTAGGCGTATTTCATATTCGTAATTTCAGTTTGCGCAATTTGAAAGTCAATGGAAACCCGCCTATAGATCTTCTGTGTGAAGCATCAAAGTTTTAGAGTTTGCAGCTTCTTTGCAGCAACATTCATATCTGAAGCTTCATTTGTTGTCATTGGAGTCTGGACAGACATGGATGCAAACTGTAACTTGACTGGTTTGAGGAGGCATAAAACTGTTACTGTACAACTGTTGAGTGTGTGTGTGTGTGTGTGTGTGTGTGTGAGTGTGAGTGAATGCTGTGTCAGAATCACTCAGCAGAGCTATGTACAGTAAAAAACAAATACTGTTGGCTTCTATCTGTAGTTTAGTGCAGTGATGATCACCTCTGGGCCTCGGGAGCAGCGTGAGGGTACACACACACACACACACACACACACACACACACACACACACACACACACACACACACACACACACACAGAGTCCCAGAGCAGAGCTGGTTAGTATCAGGTTGTGATGGATGGAGGATGAGGTCAGTCCTGAGGGGGATCCAGACTCTCTGGAAAAGACCTGTTGTTTACTCTGTGCGTCTCTCCCTGCTGCGCTGCTGCAGTCCTCTGATGATCTCATCCACTCTGTAACACACGCACGCACACACACACACACACACACACACACACACACACACACACACACACACACCACATGCACTCATCGCATCCTGGGGAAAACACTGCTGGTGATTCCCTTTTTTAAAGGAGCTCCATTCGATGTTTCAAAGTTGATCTCTGAATGTTTGGCTCCAAACAAACTCTAAAATCCAACCACATCGTTTTGAAATCGTCGTTGTTTCTTTTTAACGGACTTGTGTTTGTTTACGCGTCAGGTTCTGCAAAAGCTTCAAATCATAAAAACGACTGTGAGCTGTGCAGACTGAAGCAGGGAAAAGGGCTGAATCGGGGGATAAATTATCATACAGAGACAATTCAAAGTGCTTTCCATAGGCAAATTAAAGCGTTAAAACCTCAATGAGCAATAAAATACAGAAAAAGTGAAATAAAACCCAAACATAATAGAGCCGAAATACATTTAGAGTGCAGTAATAAGTTGCTAGTTGCCTCAAATGTAATAGAATGCAATAAAAGGAAATCAAAGTGCAGCAGGGAAACAATAAGTGTTTAAAATATTATACATTTAAAAGCTGCTGTTTCATGCTTGATGTCCTGACAGTGAATATTATTTATCAGAGCAGATTTTACCTCCCTTACAGCCGCAGTATATACTCCGTGTGTTGAAGTGCTGTTGTGATGGGGATTTCCTCTGGTTTGACTTTGTGTCATTGCTTCCTGTTTACATGGCTTTTTAATGATCAATGGAGATGATTAATTGCTGTTTTTATTGGTCACATGACTACTCTCTGTAAACCAAATAACTCCTCAGTGACACTGTTGCAGCACATTAATGTACATTAATGTCAAATATTTGGTATTGACTGATTGATATTTCTACTTATGATGTTTTGCTGCTTGGGCAGACAACTGGGTTTTGGAAAAATGATGCCAACGGCAGCCTTTTATTGATGCAGGAGAGGTCGGTGGTTAGGCTTAGGCAACAAAACTACTCAGTTATGGTTAGGAAAAGATCGTAAAAGTTGCCATCTGTCCCCAGAGCAAGGCTTGAGACAGAAGGTAGAGGGACATTTGTCTTAGGGGCTCCACATGTTGAACGATCTTCCACTGTGAATTAAACAAGCCACCTCAGTGTCCTCTCTAAAAACTCCTTTAAAAACTCATTTTTATCATTTTAATTAGTTTTGATTTTATGATGCTTTATTTGCTTGTTTTATTCTTTATGGTATTTTATATTTGTGGGAATAGGGAATTAGACAAGCAACCTCAGTGTCCTCTCTAAAAACTCCTTTAAAAACTAATTTTTAAAACTTTTAAAAGAGTTTTCATTTTATTTTATTTTTTGCACCTTTATTAATATGCCTGTGATTTTTTTCAATTTTTTTTTATCTTAGTTTCTATTTGAAGCCATTTAAAGTTTTTTATGTCTTTAAACACTTTGAAAGCCTGTTTTTGAAAGTGCTGTTTAACAGGATTTTTTATTAATATGGTTCAAGCCCTATTGAGTTTGTCTAAATTTAATAGTATTATTATTTTATGTCTTCCAGATCTTAAATTGCACTGAGCTGAAATTAGCTAGAAACACGAAACTTGGCCCAATAACTGGAAATGATGTGCAAACACTTCCACTTCCCAAGAAACAGGGGCCAAAAGGGCCACATGATGGCATTATAATTAACGTTTAGAAATGTTTTTTTGTTTTGTTTTAAAGGGCACCCGCCTGACACCGTAAGTCCAATTGACTTGAAACTTGCTTGCGGCTATATTTGTTATTTAATTTTGTTTTTATTTATTTTATTTTAACGCCAAAATCTATCTTTATAGCTTGGTATCAAACATTGGTCTCGTGGGTGAATGTTGGACCCACCAACACTCACACAGGACAGAAACTCTCCTTTAACTACATTCGTACCACTGAATGCTGCTAGTGCTGAAGGTTGACTCTGTGTGTGTGTGTGTGTGTGTGTGTGTGTGTGTGTGTGTGTCCTCTAAAGCGAGACAATGCCTAAAGCGGAGGTACTACAGCGTTTCTCATGCCAAGGACCCCTTACAGCTGAAAGAGAGCTGGGACCCCTCACAACATATATTGTATAACTAAACTGCACTTGAGATGATTGTCTGAATATTTTCAGGGTCTCCTCTTGTTCGACCTTGACTGTAGCTGCTACGTCAGCAGCAGTTGTAACACGGCGAGTTGCATGGACGATTTGTCAGAGTCTCTCACTCGAAAAAGTTACAAAATGATCCATTGTGTCTCACACGAGTGTCTGTTCACTCTGAATAATGGTGCAGCTATTTGGTCGATATGTTTCAATGGTACGTAAATGTTAGTTCAGCTTGTCGTTATGCATACGTGCAGCACAGAGAAAAAAACTAAATAAAAGGTGCTGCACAGTGATTTAGCATGAGTGAGCTCACACGAGAGCACAAGGATTTATGGATTAGCCTTTATTATTAATGTTGTATACTCTCAATTAATTATTATTATTATTATCATTATCATCTGTTGTTTTGGAGAAAAGGCAGATTTATATTCACCAATAACATGGTGGATTCAAATTGGCTTGATTTCTTTAAAAAACGTGGGAGGGTGACAATCAAGAAATGGCCAAAAAAAATGGAAAGAAATTACGAAAAAAAGTTACAAGAAAATAATCTGAAAATAAGAAGAAAAAAAATGTAAAAAGGAAATAGAAAAACCAAATAAAAAAAAATAGAGACTGACCTCAAAAAGTGCTGAAGTATTTTTTGTCCTCCCTTTTCTGTGACACTATTTTAAATATATAATTAAGAGAATTATAAATATAGTTTTCTTCAATTTTTTGATACTATCTAATAAATCCAGCTAATTTTCAGATCATTTCCTCAACTAGTTTTTTTCTGCAGTTTGTGGGACATTTCTTGCCAAGTTGCTCATTATGTTTTTTCCTGTTTTTCTTTTTTTTTAAGAAATCAAGCCAAATTTCTACAATTTCAGAGGTTTGAATGCTACTGATGAAAACACAGTTAATAAAAAAAAACACAAAAAAGCGTGTGCCATATGTACAAAGGCCATGTCCTGACCGCAGCAGTATCACAAAGTCAAAACATCGATACGCAAAAGACAACTAGTTCTGATGATACGGCGTTCTGCGTCACACCATGTTGAGCTGCGACAGCCCAACAGAAAAAAATGCAATTAAACAGATTTAACTGGTGACACTCGCCCCGTTATGACACGACATTATGACCTCTGAGGGGTCGCGGACCCCTTGTTGAAGACCCGGTGTTTAAATAACTTTCCTGAATTTGTTGTTTTTGTCTTTTATTTTTGTGTTTTTTGGTTCACTGTCACGTCCTTTGCAGTGAAGTTACTTTGCAGTTTGTGTTGTTGCAACTGCACAATAAAACAACACACAAGCTGTGAAGGTTGCTTTCTGCTTTAGTATCGGCTCTCGAAGCTGCTCCTGATCCCGGCGACGTGCTGGTTAAGAAACGTAAAAAAAATCAACAACTATTTGCATTAAGTTGAAACTTTCTGGACGTCGCACAGCTGTCTGTCTCATTGTCTTACTCTCTCACTGTCTGTCTCGCTCTTTGTTTTCTCTCTCTCTCTCTCTCTCTCTCTCTTTGTCGCTTCCTCCCCTCTCTCCGTTTTGGCACATGTTGCCACGGTAACCACAGCCTCTTTTTTTTTTGGGCCAAGTTGTAGTGGTGCAGTTTTTAAGGCCCATATTGGGCTCCTTCATTTACGCACACATGCCATCACGCAATCATACACCCACCAACACCCCCGTACACACACACACACACACACCATCAACACCTCTGTGTACTGCTAACACACACACACACACACTGCCACACCTACACACATGTACAGTGCATTTGTCTCTCACACACACACACACACTTTCACACACACTCACTCCTTCGTTGACATCCCTCTCTGCTTTCAGATCCCACAGGAGATTACCCAGAGTGCCGCTGGCCTGAGGAGCATCCAGAGGAGACGGAGAGCGAGAGATCGGACGTGGAGGACACACAGTGATTGGAGGAGGAGGAGGAGCCTCAGAACGACCCCCTCCGCCTCCAGTGAAGCCCCTCCCCTCTGAGGAAGCGCAGTGAGTAGCAGCTTTTTATCTTTTTTTGGGAGCTTTGTCTGCATCTGGGGGAGGTCTTTTATTTTGAAATATGCACATCAGCACATCCTGTTTGAGTGTAGAAACATTTGTATTTAGAGCTTTTTCATTAGGAAAAAAGCAACATTACATATGAGGGTTTTCCTGAGATGCTGTTGTTGTTTGATCTCAAAATGCAGACGTCAGCAGGTGCTTTGCTCACTTTGGTTTCACACAGACTGTCTTCGGTGATGTCACCAAATTGATTTGTGGACTCATGTTTCGAAGCCTTGAATATAACATTTTGGCTGGTTCCATCTAGAATTACACACTTTTTTAGTTTCACAGGATAATGTAATGAAATGCTGCCAAATCCTCGTCCTTGTTATGATGTTAAAACTGTCTGTAAAGGAAAAGAGTCTGGACTATTCACCCATGAGTCGCTTTCACCTGCAGATAGAGCTGTTTTAAAGCTCCTACATGATGAAGTTTTTCAGAGGTTGTTGTTGTTGTTGTTGTTGTTGTTGTTGTTGTTGTTGACGACATTTTTCCATTTTGGAATATGACGTTTGCCACCAGGTCTTGGGTTGTGTTGGTTTTGTCTCTAAACTGTAAAATCTGGCAAGTTAATTTTACTCTAAAAAATCTTGGAGACCCTTTCAGACACCTCTCACATGCACTTAAACCTTTGAAACCTGAACAAATTGATTTGATTTCTGTTTAAAATGTCATTGAAAAAGCAGTGATCAACGTGGCAAGTGGAGGCGTTGAGAGAAAAACTTATCATTAAAAAATGGTGTCCAGAAAATTATATTCATATTTTTTAAATAATTACAAACTATTGTATTTATTTATTTTGTTTATTAGTTTATCATTTTATTTATTTATTTTTTGTTTGTTTTATCCTTTTTTGCTTTTTTTATGGGTAATTTTCCTGTAACTCATAACTTTTAACCTCTGCCAATGATTTTGGCAGTGGGCTTCCGTGATTATTTTGAGTCAGATCAGTTTGTCAGATTTTACAGTGTATTATACCGTGATTATGGCAGAGTTCAGGGTTTGTGGTGGAGATGTGACTCGTCTGTTTAATGCATGAAAAAAGTGGCGTTGTTGAGCTGTTGTAGGTGAGCGTGTGCTGCTGCAGCAGTGGAAGCTCTTTTTTTTTTTGGCACACTTGCCATTTTGTCGGTGGTTTAATTTTCACCTGCAGCGTAAAGGCAGTGTCAGATCTACAGCTGCTTTTTTATAGTGGGATGATTCTCTCACTGCAGTATCAAAGTGCATTTTCCAGCTAATAAATTATACCGTGCATGTGATCCAAAGTAGGCTCTCTGTTCCTCGAGAGCGTTAGCAAACGGAGAGCCGCTGGTGTCAATAGCTGCTTAAACTTAAGTGAGAATGATAGAGCTCAGAAATTAATTTCAATTACCATCCGGAGGTTTTTTCTCTTTTCTTTTTTTAAATCTCTAGCTGAACCTCTCAGAGGTTTTCTGTTGGTCTATAAGTATTCAAATGTTTTAGGAAACCGTTTTCTAAGTTCCTTAAATCAAAAGAGCTGCTGTTAATTTGGAAACCTGATCCATCTTTAATTCTTTACAGAAAGTTAGAAAATGTAAATCACCTCCAGGGTCTCTTGACCGCTCAGCGCTGGTGTTAAAAATCAAAAAGGAAAATCAAAAGCCAGAAATGACTCAGATGTTTACTTATTGTAAGTAAAACGTACTGATACCACACTACTAAAAAAAACCCCAAAACCCTCTTTTAAGAGTAAATGTTCTGCATTCAAAATGTTACTTATATCAGAAGATTTTAAAAAATGAAAAAAATAAATCAATTAAAAAAATAAAAGTACTAATGCAGGAAAAAAACACATAATCAATAAGAATTATAAAAAAATAGTTGGGAGGAAAAGCATCAAGTCAACATATTTTTTTTCATAAGAAATGACAATTATAAAAAAAGTCACCAGTTCATTTTAATAATATATTCTTGTAATATTAAAAATGTAAGTAGCAAAGTAAAAAGTACAATATTTCATTAAAATACTCAAGCAAAGTTAAAGCTCCCGATATTGGGCAACAATTCTTGGACTGTGAAACCGAGATATTTTTTTCTTGTCTTGGTTAGAGTGCTCTCGACCATCCTGATGGCTTGAAGAAAAAAAAGCCAGAAATTTTTAGACAAAAAAAAATGTTAAAAAACAAAATTGCCCCCCCAAAAAATGGCGAAAGGTTTTCTCAAAACCACCAAAAATTTTAAAGGAAAACAAATCATCAAAAATATAAAAGAAAAAAAATGTAATCCTTCAAATTTGCCTTTGACGGCATGTTTGCTTTAAACATTTTTGCTGAGTTCTTTAAAAGTAGGTGGTAAAACAAATACAAGATGCCACAAGTTGCCAGAGTGCATAAAAAAAAATCAAAGCAGACCACCTACAGATGTCCGGGCTAAGCCCCAAATGTCCTAAAGTTCTAGAAACACCCCTGCAAGCAGCTGTATAAGAATGTGGGAGACAATGTCAGAAAGTCTCCACATTTCGTGTGCAGACTGAAGACTAAGAAGCCGGCCGCTGTAAATCCCAGAGATTTGTTCAGAGCCTCGGCCGGCAGCGATGAGTCAGTCAGAGGAGGTTTCTGATCAGACGCCGCGGAGGAGAAAATCCACGAGGAGAAACAGAACCAGAAACCAGCGGAGGTCTTGGAGGAGGAGAGGAAGAATGAGGGAAATATTTATATCAACTCATGTCTTCTTATAGATAAAGTCTCACTCTTTATGACTGAAGAAACAGAAGAACTAGAGTTGGAAACGGAGACGATCATCTCATCTTCATCAGCTGAGACTCCACAAGTTGCTCTCTCTTTTTTTTAACCGAAATCAAACCCCGGTGTCGGTACAGACTCTCCTCGTCCACCAGGAAGAGCAAACTTCAAAGTGAAACCAAACCCAGCCAAACGTCTCTGGGCTCTTTTGTCCCCTCAGTGTCCTTCAGTCCTCCAGTGAAGTCTGAAAATACAATGTCTTTATTTACTCGTCCTGAATCCACTCAGTGTGAGCTCTTATTTTTGTTCATCAGGTTTTAGTATAAAGTTTTCTTATTGTCCCTCTCTTTCTGTGTTACTGAACCCAGCGCTGCATTTCTAAAGCAAAGCGTACGCCGAAGTTTCTGACTCAAATTTTTCAGCTGAAGGACTTGTTTTGCAGTCGAACCAAAATTCATCTTTGTCAGGTGATGTTTGCCGTGCAGAGTACAGGAGTGAGCGAGGACGGCTCATACAGACTGCTCCACATCAACTGCTCCCGATCGCTCGTCGGTTGATTTCTGAAAACCTTAGCAGGCCGTCGTCAGGCTGTCGCACAGTTCATGGAGAGTCGAGTACCAACAAAATAAGAACACATTTATGTTTATAACAAAAAGTCAGAAACTCTTAAAGAAAAAAAAGCCCCAAAATTTAAATTTAATTTTTTTTTTAATAAAGAAAACAAAATTGCAAAAAGATTTTTAAAAAAATAGCACAAAACATTTTAAAGCGAAAAAAAATCATTTTTTTTTTAAAAAAAGAAAGAAGCAATTTAAAAAAAAAACAAAACACACCTACAAAACCTGCGAGCCAGAGGGTCTGTTTTATTTTCTATTTAACGTAGACAGTGTGAGCGTTGGCTTTTCTACTGCAGAAGATTAACTCGAACTCTCTGTGTTGGATTGAATAAAAATTAATAAAAATATAGAAATAATAAACTCAGCTTCACCAATTAGTTTCTTGTTTTCTAACCTGCTCATTTAAAACTTTAACCTGCCGTGCCAAACTAAAAACAAGCTGGTTCTCCGACTCATTTAATTCAAGGTAGAATTAAATTAAGAGCTTCCAGCATGTCGAAATGCGGCTGTTGATAAAGCGGTGAAAGAGAAGCGACATTGTGAAGAGAAGAAAAGAGGCGAGAGTGATGGACGAGGATTGGAGAGTTGCTCCTGGAAGGCCGAGAGATTTTAAGAAAAGGCCGAAACACCCTTTTGTAACAGAAAGTGGCTCCAGGTAAAAGTCAGGGACACTTTTAAAGACGTGACATTTCATCTCCAAAAAATTCAAAACAGAGGTCTCTGCAGATTGTGCTTTTTGTGGAGTTAAAAAGCTCAGACGGGAAGAGGAAACAGGAGGAAGAGGAAAAATCATATTTGAGAGCGAAGTATTAAATGACCTGACAGCGGAAAAGAAGAAAATGAGACGGGGAGTTTTAGGGAGCAGATTTGATACTTGAGGAGTAATGGAAGAGACCTTAAACTGTATATACGGTCCGAGCCAGGAGAGACGACGGCGAGAAGAGAGCTGCTTTCTGAATCAGGTAGAAAAGTGTGTGTGGAAAACAGCCTCCTCAGCTGGAACCAACATGCTCGGTTCAGCAGGTTCACGCAGTAACACTTTAAACATGGCAGCGTCCGTCCGCAGCCTCTGGTGCCCCCGCGGCGCTAAACTAAACCCACTTTGTAGTCCGAGCTGCCACGGAGGCTGCACACGTTACACTATTGTGTAATTTAGGTCGGCAACACATTCAGGGGAACTTCTCAACAAAGCTGGGTTCAGCGGAGGCTGAAAAAGTTCTGGTTACCACATCTGGAGCCGTCATGGAGGTCTGCTGCAGAATATTTGTCATAAGGATAAATGTTTCACAACCAGGAGAGACACACACAGTCAGTGAAGCTCAGTCTGAAATGATCATTTGTTTGCTGCACGGTGCCTTCAAACCAAAGTAGCGCTAAACTAAAGCGCCAAACAAAGATTTTCCTGTGAAGAGTTTTTCCACACAGCACACCCCTTCACTGGAGAATAATCTGAAATTGCTTTATTTAACCCTTTTTCAAAAACATGTCAAGAAGTCAACAGGGAAAAATGAGTTATTAATAAAAATTAGTAAAAAATTAGAAGAAAATTACCTGAAATTGGTTACAAAAAAGGAGAAAAGAATAGTTTTAAAAAAAATAATAAAACAGCTGAAATTAACAAATAAAAATAATGTTTTTTTTCTGATTTTAAAGATATAATTATAATAATTAAAAATTTAAATTTGCTGAAATATTTTTATTTGCTTATTTCCCTGTGATTCTCACACTCTCTGTTCTTTCCTTAGAAAAATAAATAAATTAAAAAAAATTAGCAGAAATTTCTAAGAAAATTACCTGAAACTAGCCACAAAAAAAGAAAATATATTAAAAAAAGAAACTGGGAGTGACCTGAAAAAATATGCTGAAATAAAATTTAAAAAAAGAATAAATAAATTAACATTTTTTTTCTGTAAGCTGATTTTCAAAATATGATTATGATAATTATAAATTTAGTTTTCCTGATATTTTTTTACTGAGTTATTTGCTTATTTTCTTATGATTCTCACTCTCTATGTTCTCTCCTTTTTTTGTTTTTTAAATTTAGCCAGTTTTCTTCTCATTTTGTTGTCACCTTTTACAATCATTTTGAAATCTTCAGGGAAATTTCATCACAATTTGCTGATTGCGTTTTTGTGAGAAATGTTTTTTGACAGAAATCAAACCGATTAGCTCACGTTTCAAAGGTTTGAATGCTTGAAAAAGGCGTCTGAACGCAGTTAAAAAACCTGTTGTTGATCCAGGTTTCAAAGAGTTTACAAAAATAGTCGTGTCTGGATTTCTGTGGCCCACAAATAGATACAGGACAGTTGGATGATGCTGAATAGGGATTTTCAGATAATTTTTTGCACGTTTTCTAACTTTGTTGCTGTCTTTTGTTGTTGAAGAATAATATGCTTCTCATTTTGCGGGCGCTGTTTGATAGAAAACTTTTTCTGGGACTGTAGAGCCGAGTACTGTGTTCACTTTGTATTGTTTTTGGGTAAATTAGGCCTTTAAGGCTGGAAGTTCTTGGCCGTTTTGACGAAATCAGGATTTTAGGCTCCAGGCAACATGGTGGTCAGCGAAAAACCCACAACTTCAGCCTTTTTTTTCATTATAAAATCGCTATTTGAACATTAAAGCATATAAACATGTTCTCGTAGAAGCCCAAAATACAAGGATGAGCCTGGAAATGAGAATAACAGATCGTCTTAAGTGATGGTCAACATTTGTTTGGTTGTTCACATGTTCATTCTTACCATTTTATAAGACACACCTGTACCCGAAAATGTTGCTGTGCGCTGTTGCTTAGAAAGTCATATTAATAATGTTTTGTGATGACGTGAGTGTTCAAGACAAGACAAGACAAGACAAGACAAGACAAGACAAGACAAGACAAGACAAGACTGTATTGATCTGAGGGGGGAAATTCAGGTGTTGCAGCTGCATGAGGACAGACATACAAATACATAGAGAAAGTAAATATATTATTAATGAAGAAAAATAAATATATAGATTAGAATAGAAAAAAGAAGAAAGATAAGGTAATTGAATTTGATTGAACTGAAATGAAATTTATTTTGAACATAATAAGAAATTAACTCCCTTCCATTTTTATTGAGATTGAATTTTCTTAAACTATATGTAAATATTTATAAATTAGAAATGTTTCCAAACTATATATAATTAAATGTAAATGTATTAACATTGTATTAACATTGTTATTTACATGAAAAAAGAGGAAGAGATCGAAAAAGGAAACAATACTACAAACTGCTGGGAAATAAATAATATTTATTAGTCCCACAACGGGGAAATTAGCATTATTACAGCAGCAAAGGGGTATTAAAACAAGGTATGTGCATGATAAATAAATAAATAAAATAAAGCAAAAAACCCCAACATAAACAGCGTAAACAAGACGCAAAACTCAATGAGTAATTGCACATGAATAATTGCACTTTGTGATAAATTGCACATAATTACAATAATAAAATGGCTCATTTGAATAAATTGCACATTGTTAAACAAAAAAAATAAATTGCACATTATCCTAATAATAAAACTGCACATTGTGATAAATTGCACATTATAATAGTAATATAATTGCACATTTTGATATGAAACTATGAATAAGTGGTACACTAAATGTCTTGAGATGTCCTGTCTGATACTGCTGGTCTGCCTGATTCTTACCCCCATAGTTCTGCATGACTTCTGACTTGTTGCAGTGTAAAATGAGCGTGAAAGAAAAGTGCCTCCCGAAACAGTGTTGGAAATATTGCAATCATTTTTGTGCGTGTGCATCTCTGAACCCGTCAGCAACTTTTACCATCGCCGCCTGCGTGTAAGATCTCTCCACTGCAGCACCGGCACCGACTCCTAGTCACCAGTCTAAGGGCTCGCCAGCACAGAAAACCTGACCAACTGAAGCCAAAATCTACCAGCACTTGGCTGCGGTCCAGTCAGCTTTTTCAGCGTTTTCCTGGGCTGCAGCCAGCCTGCGGGCCGGTGCCAGCCCCACTGGGTGCTCGGGAAGGTTTGTTTTCACAGCCCTTCTGCTTTATTGAATGGGCTCTGTGAAGCTCAAGGGGTGGAGCGCCGTGCTAACACTGCCGGGGTGATGGGTGCAGTTTGCACATGGGTCATCCCTGCTAAAAATATTTGCATCCAAGGTGCTGCGAGTGAATGCATCCACCAAATGGCACATCGCTGGGGTTGCAGGAAACGGCTTTGCACCTGATTGTTTGGTGGGTTTTTCTCCTCGTCTTGCAGGTTTTCATGCTGAGTGAGTTTCATGACCCCTTGGGCGTCTGACGCCTGATTAAAAACCGACTGTATCATTTAAAGAATGAATGGGCTTTAAGAGGAGAAAGTGTAGTTTTCGACTTCTCTGGGAAGCTTGCAGATATGTGGCTGAGATATATGGATGCAGTTATTACACTGTAAAATCTGACTCATATCTGGGGAACCAATTGCCTTGAAAAATGTGAATATTAGTTTTAAAGCCTCTGGAAACGTGGCCTAAAATAGTAAAAATGCATATATTATATAAAAGTTGAGTGTCTCACTAAATATCTAAAAATCTGAGTGAAAATAAATGTTCCCAACTTTTTTAAAATCAAGCTCAAAACAGCTCATTTTGAGGATGATAGCATTTCTCAAAACTGTAGGCGGGTTTCCATTACACATTTGCGCAAAACATAAGTGATATTTTCAAAATGTCGATTAAACACAACTGCGAGGTGACTCTGTTTCCGTTAAGTGATATTATCTGACTTCTCCTCTGGTGATAACATCCCAGTAACCATGGTGATGGATGTTCAAAATATCAGCAGCTTTATTTCTTCTAGCCGTCACTATTTCCAATCCAAGGCCACGTAGGCGTGTTATGGAGCCATGATGTTAAGGCGAGCCCCTTATACGTTGGAGCCTACACGTATGAGGGGTTTCTGGGAGCTAGTCCACGATTTCACCGAGGAATTGTGGATTCAAAACTTCCGGATGATCCGCTCGACTTTCTCAGAGTTATGGGATGCAATAACAGCTCCTGTAGCTCCTGCTGCATCATGAGGGAGCCAGTTCCTGCTGACAAGCACATAGACACAGCATCATGTGACCTAGAAAAGACTAAAATAGTATTTCCATTGCAGTTTTGCGACATATTTTCGAATCGCCTGGAATACCACCTCATGCGAGCGTAAAAACTTTCTTTTGATATATGGGGTATTTTATGCAATTTCAGTTTGCGCAACTTGAGGGTTAATGGAAACCAGCCTAGCATAGCCGTTTTAGATCACGTTTTGATTGACATCTCCTTGGATCCTACCCATGCCAACCGCCACTCGTCTCCACGACGACAGCCATGGAGCAAAGCAGAGTGGAGGTGGTACAGCTCTATCTACCAGCCTGACGCTCTGCAAAATGAGAGAGCTGTAGTTCGAAGCCACGGACCATTCAGTTCCTCCATGAATAAACGAACAGTTAAGTTCATTTCACGGTTACCCCATTCAGCGTTGGATTAAGGGTAATAACTGATCATTTTATATGCTTTTTATTATGCATATAAATTACATATTAGGAAAGTTTTGGGTGATTTGGGTTCCCAGAGGCTTTAATTTATGTTTATTTTATATCTCACTTTTACCCTTTCTTAAAATTTAGCTATATTTACTTAATATTGTTACATTTTTGCAACTTAAAAATTACAAATTTAATTGAATCAATCTAAGGTTTAGCAACTTCAGTAAATAAGGTTTACAGTGCTATCTGTATTCTGCTGGTTGCAAACTAGTCAGTCATATTTGTATTTTCTTAAACATGGTAATAAAACAGAACTTGCAGATCAACATTGACAAAATTGTGATGATCAAATTAAGTCAGATTAACTTGGTTTACTGAAGTTAAGACTTAGAAAGAACAAGGTAATATTACTTGTCATTTTGAAGTTGCAAAAACTTAACAAAATTAAGAAAATACACTTGAATTTTATGTAGGTGAACTTAATAAGATAGAAATAAAAATAAATTAAGACTAGAATTTTTAACCAACTTAAAATCATTACTTCAATAGTAAACATAATTTTTTTAAGTTGTCTCTACTCAGTTTACAAACGGTGTTTTAATCAAACTGGATCATTTGAAAAAGTAATTATTTTAAGTTAGTTCTCTCTTTTTTAAGTGCAGATTTACTTTGTTTTCAAGGCATCTGCTCTCCAAGAGCATTTTGAGTAATATCAACCTGTCAGATTTTACTGTGTGTGAAAAAGATTATTTGTCTTCATTATGCGATGAATCAAAATATTTAACATTTCAGCTGCGGCACATCTTAATGTTTGAGTCTTGCTGGTATGTCTCATAATTAATTGTGGAACAAACAAAGACTGCACGATGAGTGCGACGCCCTAATGTTGTGTCACTCTCTGATCATACTGTTGTTGATAAAATCGCCATCTGTTACCTCCAAATGCTGCTGCTGCTGCTGTAGTCTTAAATGTGCACGGCGGCGGTGGCGGCAGCGGCGCTGAGGCAGGAAGCGAGCGGGGATCTGAACCAGCGGTGGGAGTGTGAGGAGCGGTGCGGGTACAGTGTGAGGGCTGATGGGATCTCCACAACCGCTGGTGGAGGTATCGACTACGTGGGAGAGAGTGACTCACCCTAAAAATCCACACACACACACACACCTGTGGAGGAGGTGTGTGTGTGGGCAGCCAGCGTGGCCGGGCAGATTGCTGCTCGCCTCTCTCGCTGAGCTGTAGTATTAAACCGAAGCTGCTGCTGAACTTCAACCACCGCAGCACTCTTCGCTTTTTCTCTTTTTTTTTTAATGTGTCTTTGTGTTCCCCACCAACACACCTGCGCCGGAGCCGCTGCGGTGGCTGGTTGTAGCAGGAGACATTTTACTTGGTGATTCACTTGTTTTGTTTGACGGTTGTGTGTGTGTGTGTGTGTGTGTGTGTGTGTGTGTGTGTGTGTGTGTGTGTGTGTGTGTGTGATTCCTCAGAGGTCTTCAGTTTTTTAACTTTTAGGTTGTCTTTTTTTCTTTTTTTTGTAATTCTCTCCCCTCTGCTGTGAAATGTTGTGTGGTTGTGGGTGTTGTGTGTTGAGAAATGTGTCATCCGCAAAATCTGTCCAGATCCTGAATTTCTAGAAATGTTCACAGCAATTTCAGCAAGTGTGAGTGAATTTCGACACATTAAGTGTATATCAGTCCGTGGCGCAGAGTGTTAATTTAACTCCTTCTAAAGTTGGTGTTTTGACACCGCGTTGGAGTAATTATTCTCTCTCCGCGGTGGAGACTTAACACTCCTCGACACGAGTGTGCCCTGTTAGACGTGAACTCCTCCACAGTGTTAACTTTACAGGTGTTACCTCCACGTTAACACTGTCAGGTGTGCATATGGTTTCATACAAATATCTCAGAAATCACGTCCAATACAACGAGCAGGGAAACATAAATGAAACTGATGAAGACCGAACAGGAAGAAAAGTGTGTGAGCAGCTTTAAATTGGAAGTGTGTTACAGTTTTCAGCTTGTTAGAGAGTAATGAGAGAAAATTTTAACTTACTGACCAAAATCTCTGGTTAAATTTTATTTTTTCTGTGGTGTGAATCTCAGGTTTTTTCACACCAAACTCAGTTTGCAATTTTTATAATTTCTTTTGCCTTTTAACTACAAATGACAAAGAAATTACTCAAAAGAAATGTTGCTTTGATTTTATGAATAAAAATTAACAAAGGCAAACTGAAAAATGTAGACAGCTTCAAGTCAGTTTTGCAGTTGCGCAGTTTTATAGTTAAAACAGTCGAGTATTGAAAATGATTGATTCATTATTTTAAGAGATAATGTTAGTGGTTGTGCTGAAATGACTGGACCATCGGTCTGTTGTGGTGGAGTCAAAACGGCGTCCCCTTCAGCTGTCTGTAATCTTTTCATGAGTTCAGTTGTACAGACGAGGTTGCAGGTAGCACGTACCTGAGGGTGGATATTTTTCAACATGCAGATAAACCTGCAGGCTTTTCGTCTGTATATACTGTATGGGCACCGTGTCTTAAGCGATATGCAGCGTGACTGCATCAGGAGCAGCTCTGCGGCGGGACGCTTTCCTGTCATACGGGACACAACGGGAAAGTGATTCCACTAATGTCGGTTTGCTTTTCACCGGCTGTTAGTGGGCTGACGCCTTCTTGTGCGTCTTGGATTGAGACTCGGCTGCACGTCTCTGTTTAACGTGCTGCTGCCTTTTGTTGCAACCTTTAAACAAACTTTGCAGCAGACTGTTTGTTCCAGACATGATGCTGCAAAACCAAAGAGAGCGGTGGAGAAAGAAAGAGAAAATCTAGATTTTCATTTTAAAAATCATTGTAAAAAACCACAAATATGCTTTAATTGATAAAATTATTTAACGCCTAGCTCTAGTGTGAGTATTCTGACTTCCAGATTTGAACTACTTTCATCTTGCAAATCTGATCACGAAGTCATAAATTACACAATGTGCCTAAATGCTAGTTTTTTTAAAAGATGAACTCAAAAATCGCTCCAACATGTGCGTGCAAATTTAGCTTCTGCACTAGGTTTGGTGTCTCCGCCGGTGTCTCTGAATGTCTGCTCGCTCTTATCTGCCGTCTCCCCCCTCCCTCCTTCTGGTCCGTGTGTCCGTGTGTGACGGGGACGTGATGAGAGGACATGATGAGAGGACATGATGAGTGGACATGATGAGTGGACTTGATGAGAGGACACGCTGGACGCGGTTTGAGTTCAGGTGTAGTGAGTTTCCAGCTCTGTTCTTCATTCCCTCAGGTAATGAAAAACACACAAAAAGAAGTTATCGGTTATCGGTATCTTATTGGCACGAGAAGCTGGAAATTATGGGTTTATTGGTATCGGTTGAAATAGTCATTATTGTGCATCACTGGTAGTTGCTTTAGTTTCAAAAGTGCCTTCGCAAAAAACTGCTCTAATCGGTCTAGTAGGTCCCTGTCCTCCCTAAATGTCCTGACTTTACGTGTTTTTATCCACCCTGTGATATTTATTAGGCCTAAGTAAGCAGTGATGTTTGCAGAACTAAGAAATAATCCAGACAAATGAGTTTTAAAAGTTTTGCCAAATCTTCTTCTCTGAAGGTTTGTGGTCAGTGCCTTAAAACTAAAGTTATCAAATTATTTCTGATTTAAATTAATTTTTATTGCGGAACTATAGCAGGCTATTCTCATGCATGGTTTGTACATTTCCTACAAAAAGTAACGCACCAAAATTCATATGTACCTCGCTAATCATCAGTCAGTAATTTGTGCATAACTGGTGTTTTGGATGGCTGCGATCATGTGACGAGAACAAAGAATAAGGAAGCGCTCAAAAAGGCACTTAGTTTGCATAAATACTAATAATTCCTGCAGTTTCAATAGAGCCTTGGCGACCTAATGCGGTCATGCTCAGGACCTGAAAAAATGACTTTTATTTTTTACAGAACTCAAACTTTGTTTTTCCTGTAGGTCCCTGTCCTCCCTAAATGTCCTGACTTTTTGTTATTTAAGCACCATGTAATATTTATTAGGCCTAAGTAAGCAGTGATGTTTGCAGAAATAAGAAATAATCCAGGCAAATGAGTTTCAAAAGTTTTGCCAAATCTCTCTTTGAATTTTAACAACCGCTGGTCTTTTTGTTGAGCCGATAATATCAGGTTAATAATTCCTCACAGTTCACCCTCTTCTGGAGGGATAAATACACACTTTTAGCTCCAAAAGTGTCTTCTAATCAACAGAAAAAGTTCAGAGTCGGAGAAAGCTTTAACACTGTTTCTTATTCATAAATTACTCAAAAGTTCTTTGTAGAGGTTTCATGAAGGTTCTCATCAACAACTTAAAATGAAACTTTAAAATTTAAGACTCAAACTTTAATCAACTTGAGGTTTTGGAAGGTTTAAAGTGGCTCCTTGTGGGCGTCTCTCCGGCCCAAAGACGCGCACGAGCCCCGTCCATGAAAGATAAGGAGGTCAGGATGTAAGCTCCTCTCCCAGACACAGTTTTTGGATTTTTATCGCTGCACCCCCCCACCCCCCACCCTCCTGCCGTTCGGCGAAAGCAGCTCAGTAACACAGGAGTTTATCCAGCAGCACATAATTGAGGCCATGATGAAGTCAAGTGTTTTTCAGAGTAATGAGTGTTAGACTGTTTTATTCTGGAAGGTAGATCCACCTCACAGCTCCCCCCCAATCAGACACCCACCCACCAACGCATTTGTTCAATTTTGTTAAGTGCCACTCAAGAGATATTCCTCAAAAATAAAAAAAAATAAAAAAAAACATTCTCAAATAGATTTTTTGGCGGGTGGGGGGGGGTTAGAAAGGTGCAGATTTTACATGTTTTTAAGAGCTGAAGTAACAGCAGAGATGAAGATTTTAAAGGTAACTAATCCAATTACAGTTGGAGAAAATGCGGTTGCTGTGTTCAAAACGGAGACGGGGAAACAAGCTAATTGCGACAGAAGAAAGCCCCCCGGATGACCCGCATTTAGCCCGTCTGCTAATGATCAGCAACTTTATTCGATTTCTCAGATGCATTTGTCAGAAATCACACGCGCCTGTGGCTAAAATCTGGTTTGAAGTTGGTAGAAATTGGCATATAATTTTAGAAGAAATGAGAGACAGAAGTTTGGCTGTGACTCTTCAAGGGCGGAGGTTCGGTTTTGGCGGGGGGGGCTGACACGATGTAGTGGGGGGAAAAAGTGATTGGTATTTCCTGCATCTCTGTAAATGAAGTTTTTATCATGCTTTCCAAAATAATGGCAGTATAACAGAATCTCTGTGTTGAAAGAGCAAAACTAATCCTGCAAAGACTGTTCAATATTTGGAACAGAAGGAGACAAAGTTTGCGAGATATGGACATGTACTGATCAGGGTGGATTTCACAGAAGATTGCATGGGGTTGCATTATGGGAAATGTAGTGTTTATGGAGCTTGCTTGTGATTTTGAATCATTCTTTTTTAAAAAAAAAAATCTGTCTTTGTCCGTGCTTTATCGAGGTGCGATAATGAATTAAAAATTTGAACTAATTGTACTTAAATCATGTTTAGTTTCATATAAGGACCTAGTTTCATATAAGTATTTTGGGTGGTATTTGATCCTTTTTTTTAGTAAGTTGACATGAGAGAGATTAGAGGAAAAGAGGGGAGAGAGATTCAGGTATTAACATGTTGAATTTATCTATTTGTTTGAGAATAGGGATAGTGCACACTGATGAACATTTGCATGTAAATATGCCTGATTGTGGCCAAAGGCTAGAGTGGGTTATGTATCGAATATACTGGACGTATCTCGGCTTGTTCCACATGCGATGTATAAAATGACTTTATGGCAAACATCTAGTATAAATCGTCTTGTCATTTGTATAAGCCACCGGCGTTTTGGTTCTCTCACTCTCCTGAACGGCTCTCCACCTCTCACAGACACACACACAAAGCAGGGCTTTTGCAGAGCTCCAGATCGTGACTATTTAGTCACATTTTTGTATGTCACGGGTTGCATTTTAATGCTACGAGCATTTAAACAAGAGGTTGATGGCTGTTTCCAGTTTATATATATTTTTTTATACATTGTGTTATTTCTTATATATTACATTTTTAGATATTTTTATATTTAATTTAAATCACTTTACATTGGCAGCAGTTAACATTAATACCATATTACACTTTACATGTCAGAAATTTATATCAAAATCAAAAATTGATATTTAATATGTGAATTAATAAAAAACTTTCTTACCTTTGACCAAACACTGAACACTGACTGACTTAACTGACTGACATTGTTAGCACTGTTGGCATCCTCGCATGGCATGCTTTATAGTTTAAAGTTTGCTTGCTTGCTGCAGCTAATATATGCATATACCAAAATATACAGCTACTAAGAGTACATAATAGCTACTAGGAACAAAATAAAAATCGTGTAATGTGTCTATTGTTGACACAGTTTCTATGCTTTCTGTCATTTCTGTCACGCAAATGTCACAATTAAGCATTCAATGTGGCATCAAATTTTCCCACTCATAATTCTGACTTTGGGCGCCTGTTCATGTGCTTGTAACACGTACGATATTTCTGAGGAGCACGTAGAGGCAGCATAACTCCAATAACAAGCAGAGAAAGTGGAAGTAGCTTGGTGGTCCAGCAATGGCAGGGCAACATGTATGTAACCTGCAGAGAAAGTAGCTGTTACATACTGCAGTTGAAAGAAAAAAATATATATCCCTGTTTTTTTGTATTTTTGTTTATACGGTAACACGTTCATGTCCGGGTGGGTCACATGTCGCAGCAGTGTGCACATTGTGAAGTAAACATATGCAGAAATGTTATCTGGGGCCTGCCTGAGGAGGAGAAACGGCAGAGTGGTAACTGGGTTATGAATAAAAACAGATTTTAATGTGGCTCAGGTGTTTTGTTGTAGCGAGAGTGTCTGGTTTCACAGAGCTGAGATCATATTTCTGCTGTTCAGAGGTGGTACGCTGCGATACTTCACTGATATCAAACAGTACTCCCAGTGAAGGCCAATTGGAGATAGACTGCTGGGAAATTTCTAAAATTACTATTCCAAATTTACAAGGTGGAGCGCTGCCACTGTTAGACAGTTTAGGGAGAGCCGCGGTGCGTAAACCGTTTTAGTTCGTCTCCTGCTGTGATGCAATCTGTTACGAGCATCAGTCAAATCACCCTCTCTGTTAGAGGATAAGAAAACACAGCCGTCAGCCAAGTCGGTAAACTCGGTAAACATTATGGAGGATTCCCCAACCTGCATTTACTCTGCAGATCGAGCTGCAGCGTCTCTGCTCTCTCAGAGGGAGGCGGCAGCACTTAGACAATTCCTACAGGTACTTTTAACACATGCAGAGGTCTTAAATGTCTGCGCAGAAAATGAAAACCGGCTCCTAAATATGGGCATCTTATTTTTCACACTGTTATTGGAGTCTTCTTCTCTTTATGTCCACTTTGATTAATCCACAACAGTTAGAAGCGCAATCTGCTTCCTGTCTGCTTTACTGGACACAGATGGGCTTTATGTCCCCAAATCTTTAATTTCCGGGTGTTCGTTTTTTCCCTTTTTCTGTCTTTTTTATGCTTTCACAACTTTCATAACAACTGCAGAAGATAGCACTCGGAGATGATAGGAGCTCAGACGCTCAGAGAATCTATAACCAGGAGAAATGAGAATAATATTAACACTCTTCATGTTTGTCACCAATCTGCATGTTTGAAATGATTCATTCACCAGGAACAATGTGTTCACTTGGGATGGAAATCGAAACCTGGCTCCACTGAGGACCTGGTTCTGCTTTTTTCAAAACCCGAAAATAAATAACGTTTGAGCTTATCGATACCACTATCGAGTCCTGTGGGTCCTATAACCTAACGACACATCTCGAGTCAAGTCACATCATTTAAATCCAATCAATGGTCTGCACACATCGATTGCAGGCTACGTCAAATTAAACCTCACTGCAGAACCTTTGACTGTCTTCAGGGTAAAAAAAACCCTCCTTCAACTCCGTCAGCTGCTGCTGCGGCTCAGTCTTCATCATCATCCATTCTCAGCAGCAGAGGGAAGCTCAGCCAAACTTTGTAGCCTACCCATCAGATAAAAATAGTAATCCAATGTTGAAATCTGAGTTGAAATCGGCAGAATAAGAGCTAGTTTGCCAAAATAAAAGATGTTCCAAAACGTTTCATTGTGATGTGTTCAAGGTCGGCTCAGTAAAATGACTATTAGGCAAAGGTAAATAAAAAGCCATCACCATGTGTTCAAATGTAACGTCAACCCAACAGAAAAAGAAAATTTAGGTTTTGATGAGAAACTTGTTTTCATAACAATGTAAAAGAAACAGTTAGTAAGCAAAAAAAACAAAAAAACCCAACAAAAAACGTGCAGTATGTGTGCAGTATGTGTGCAGTATGTGTACAGTATGTGTGCAGTATGTGTGCAGTATGTGTGCAGCATGTGTGCAGCATGTGTGCAGTATGTGTACAGTATGCGTACAGCATGCGTGCAGTATGTGTACAGTATGCGTGCAGTATGTGTACAGTATGTGTACAGTATGTGTACAGTATGTGTGCAGTATGTGTGCAGTATGTGTGCAGTATGTGTGCAGTATGTGTACAGTATGCGTGCAGTATGTGTACAGTATGTGTGCAGTATGTGTACAGTATGCGTGCAGTATGTGTACAGTATGTGTGCAGTATGTGTGCAGGATGTGTGCAGCATGTGTGCAGCATGTGTGCAGTATGTGTACAGTATGCGTGCAGTATGTGTACAGTATGCGTGCAGTATGTGTACAGTATGCGTGCAGTATGTGTACAGTATGCGTGCAGTATGTGTACAGTGCAACTAAACCAGCCAGGAAAGTGGATCTATCTGCAGTCCTCAGGGACGATGATATAAATTAGGTCATGCTCAAAAAATGCAGATAACTGTAAATACTCACCTGGATTTTTTTTACAGATTTTTTGCACATAAAGTCTGTCGATTTTGTGAAACATAATTAATTTCTGTGTGCTTTGGAAGTGATGATACAACATGACAAAGATGCGTAATCACAGCACGCCTGCACGGTTGATTCTCTCATCTGTTGACAGTTGGCTTGTGCCGAATTCTGCCCGTCCGTTGCTGTGTTTTGACTCCAAGTAGTGTCCAAAGAAGGTCTTTTTTAGTACAGTTAAATCTGGCTTTCTGAAACCTGAGCTATCCCGCCGAGAGAGCGGAGACGGGGATTGAGGGCGGAGAAGGGTCGAGGATGTTGAGGATGGATGGAGAGATGGGAGAGAAAGGATGGGAGGAGCAGAGAGACTCTCTGATGTAAACTGAACGCTTCAACAATCCATTTGTACTGCAGGATTTTCCAAACAATTCCCCGATGACGGAGGTGGTGTAACAGAGAGAAAGAGACAAAAAAATACGGCAGTGCAGCCATAAAATCTGTCTCGTATCAGAGCAGCTTTACTTGATTTTTCTTGTAGCCATTTTTATGTCTGTTGTTCTCCCTCTGATGCCAGTTCAACACAGTTTTCAAAGCAGTTTGGTGCGTATTATTTTCTGTTGTATAATGATATGAAGATTGGAGCTTGTTTGGGTCGACACTGAACTCGACCCCCCTCCTGCTCGCTTGGTTTTCCTCCCGGAGCAGGAAACAATATCAATGTAGAGAGCACGGAGAAGTGGGACTTGGACCATGGCTCCATCTGTACAATATTATCCTTGTTGATTCGCCCTTTGTGAGCCTGATTTCTGAGAGTCTATTTTGCATTAGTGCTGCATGAATTTTCCACAAAAATCCTCCTCAAGGGTCGAAACAACAGAGACGGTCGGACCTGGTTCAAGTATTTGTGTGTGCGCCTGGAGGAGAAATCCACCCTGAACACTGTTACACAACTGTTGGCAGCATGCTTCACATGTTTGGGTCCCTTTAGCTGTTTGACGTATGTTTATTCTTGTTGTGGATAATCGGCTGTACTTAGGGATGTGTAGATGTGTATCGAACTAAATGTCTGTGGCACCGAATATCAAAAACTCCTTATACCTAAAACTGGCACTGAATGTCTAATAAATTGGTTTGCTTATTATTTGATCACATAGTTCCTATTTCAAAAGTCTAAAGTCCATTTTCTTTTCTATCCCTGCTTGTTTTCTTTAAAATGTCAGAACTTTGGCTTTTTTTGTCCAGTGAAAATCGCGGAAAGATCTCGTTAACATCTCTCAAAGGTATTGAAATAACCCGTCATCAATTGGACACAATCAGCTCTACAAAAAAAATTGGCTTCAAGTCTCAGAGAGCATTGCTCATAAAAGTATGTGGACCCCCCGACCGTAACAGTCATATGTGATTGTTGACATCTCAGCCTGAAACCGGTTTCAGTCTTTTCAGCAGCTGTTGAATCTGGCTGCAGGATTTGAGCCAATAACAGTAAGACCCAGCACTGATTTTAGGTGATAAGGTTGACCTCGTATTGGATGGAGTTGAGGTCAGTCAAGTTCTTCCACACCCAACTGGGATAACATTTTCTAACCCAGTCGCCAGAATAAATGTTGGCATGTGTCTCTGCAAACCAGGAATATCTTAACTTTCTCTGTTAGATATGTTAAAACTTAACATTTCAATTTACAATTTAATACTGTAACAATGTCGTTAAAAAATCATGGTTTTGTCTCGAGAAACGTGGATAGAAAAATTCTAACTTGTTGTGAAAAAGTAATTTCCCAGACATGGCTGAAGTATCCCAATATTTCATTAAAAAACACCTTGTGTTTTCTCCACAAACGTGGATGGAAATGTCCCAGCCTCTCGTTAAAAAATCCCGTTTTTTTCTCAACAATCATGGACAGAAAAATCATAACTTGTTGTTAAAAAGTATCCAGCATGGCTGGAAATGTTCCGCACTGACCTCTCATCAAAGAATACCTGCTTTTGTAGCCTCAAACACAGCTGGAGATGTCTCTACTTGTCGTTAAAAATACTTGGTTTTGTCACAAACATGGCTGGAAATCTCCCAAAATCTCATTAAAAAGTCAGTTTTATCTCTACAAACACAGAAAGAAAAATTCTTACTTGTTGTAAAAATGTACCCTGATTTGTCACCACGAACACGACTATAAATGTCCCAACCTGTCGTAAAAATACCCACTTTGGTCAGCAGTGGTCTGCAGCCATGTTGTCTTAGTGTCACGCCATCCACCATCTCCTCCTCCGCTCAGCTCGTGTACATGTAATCTGTAATCTCATTTTAGGAAAGATAATATGATACGCGTGAAACGTGCAAATATAATGTGTCTTTGATTTGCAAATATGCACAATGCTAAAATTTTACTCAAGCAACTGGGGACTTGTTTAGCGAGCTGGCTTTGTGCACGGCGGCTCTGTCACACTGAAACAGTTGTCTTGAACGTCATGTCAGCTGTAGCATTAAGTTTTTCTTTTATTGGAAGTGAGAGGCCTGGACCAAACCATGAGAAATCGTCTGGGATCATTTAAGTTCAGAGTGTGAAGCTGATGATTATGACTGTTGACTATTGTCAAATTATCTGGGAAACTCCAGTTTCTTTTTTAGGAGCGTTTAGGTTATTGAGTTTAAAAGTTGGCTTTCAGCAGTAAATTGTCTGACGGGAGAAAAGCTTCCCTCAAATAAAGACGAACAATTCATGCACTCGTCACTGCGTTTGATGCATCTGAACTCGAGATAATCCCTGACGTGATAAACACTGCACACTGATGCTTCCAACAGCGTCAGAGAACGTGTATAAACTAGTTCTGGATGATTCCAGATTTCTTTGCCGTCGCAGCAGCAGCAGCAGCAGCAGCGCGGCGAGCAGGGAGTGGGAGTCGTACCGAGCCTGCATCTGCACAGCATTACACTTGTTAATCTTCTCTGAGAGTCCAGCTCTCTCTGTAACAACATCTTGATTCTCTCCGAGTAATTCGTCCCTGGGGGGCGTGAAGAGCTACAGCAGAGCGGCGCTGCATGTACAGAAACTTTGAAGCACTTCCTCCCGGGGTCGACGGGTTCGCTTTAACCTTTTGGTTCCAGCGGAGCCGGCAGGTTAGCAGAGACCGAACAGACACAAAGTCAGATATTGTTTTGGTCAACAGTCAGGGGGAGTGCTGCTGAGGCGTCCCGGAGCAAGACGCTTCCTCGACAGATTATCATCTTTCAGGGAGGCAAGTAAACTCTCCGGGAAGTCAGGTGGTTCTGAAACAATGAGTCAGCCGTCAGCGATTCACGAATAAACATCAAACTGAAAACACTGTAATTACTTATGTTATTTACCGAGAAAACTGTGACGTATTTAGTGGCTCAAGCTTATTGAAAGTGAGAATTTGATAGGTTTCTGAGTGTTTCTTGTTTTTCTTCTTTAAATATCTTAACTAAAACATTGAGGACTTTGTATTAGGCTTGTGGAAACCTGTTCTGTAATTTGCATTTTTCATCATTTTTTTCATAGATTAAAAATTGCTTCACTCAATTATATATGTTTCTTTTTCTTTATCAAAGAATACATTTTATAATTTACATTGTATTTTTTTTAAAGGTGACCATACCAAATATTTTTGGTGAAATTTTCCCTTTTCTCCATTTAATCTTTTTTTTTTTTTTTTTTTGGTATTTATCAACAAAATATTTAATCAGTCTTTTTCTATTTTCACATAATTTTGGAGAGATTTAATCAGGACCAGTTAAGCTGGAAAAAAACCCCAAAACATTAACATTGGTCCCCAAGTTGAAAAATCTACTTTGGAAATTTTAGCAGCCATGATATTTTGTACTTCTGTGATGCTGCAAGGCTGCAGCAAAACAGTTGATTTTACTCATTTAAAATGAGCTTTACACTGTGTATATTTAATTCAACTTATTCATGAAATGCCTCAAATATGCATGATTAAAATTGGGGGTTTCTATGTTCATTTTGCTGGTGTGCTTTTTGTTAGCATTTTTATGAAAAACAGTTTTGTTTTGTGCTTGCTCATGGGGCGAAACTTGGCATTTTTATGAAAAACATAAAAACCGCCAACAAAATCACCAACAAACGGCAGGTGTTTCCCATTTCCGTCTTTCCTTTGTCTTCGCCACAAGACAAAAAAAAAAAAACATACATATAATTCTAAGTGGCATTTAAAAAGTTGCCTTTAGCTTTGGGAATTATGGTAACGCAGTTGTGGTTTGCGTACAATCACATTTTCATCTGGCAACAAGGCTGTGAGGATTCTGACCTGAAAAATTGTTGAAAAATAAAAAATAAAAAGTATACAAAAAAAACAGGAAAAAAAGTTCAGAAAACTATTCATGATCATGATATATACTTAGTACTAGTACTTTTTCCCCCACCAGCATTGTGGTTGCTCAGTTGGGCAGTTGTTGCTTGTCTGTAAATTACTCGCCGCATTTACACTGCCTGTTCGAGGCGGGAATATCACGCCGTGCCGCCTCGCCGTTCTGTATATAACGTTTGATCGTGGAAAGGGGAGACAGAGTGGTCTGTCCTCTGAGATGGGAGATAGTAACAGCCCTGAAACCAGGTCTATGTAAAACATAAAGCCAGAAAGATATCACCGTGGGCAGGTCGTGTGCCATGTTTAGACCATGTGTTTATTGGTGCGAGATTTAAAAAGCAGCTGTTAGCATAACAGCTTATTCAAAGAAGTCGTAAATGTCCACAAACTGGGAAAACAATTTGACTCTGTAGGTCCTTACCCTCCGAGCAGAGGACGAGATCAGCTGTCAAATAACAGAGACGTGAATGATTATGATTGAGACCTTATGCCTTTGTTATTGTTTAGAAAGTGCTGCCGATGCATGTAATATATGTCACGATAAAGGCGGCATCAGAGTCTTGTGTCCTTATGGCTCCCAACGAGGTCCGACCATTCAGTGCAACAGCTTGATCTGGGATGTTAGGGGTTAACCAAGTCTCTGTGAAGATGTGCACAGAGCAGTCTCTGATTTCCCTTTGCTGAGTGAGCCTCAATCGCATCTCATTCACTTTATTTTTCTGTGACCGGACATTAGCCAGAAAGAGGCTTGGAAGAGGAGCGGCTCTCAGTCCAAGTCGGGTGAGCCTCGCCCTGATGCCGGCTCTCCTCCCTCTCTTTGTCCAGCGCTTTCGGTTTCATTTCTCTCCTCTGGTCTGACTGGCCGCTCGGCATATGCGGTTGGTGGGGATCCTCTCACATTCTGCTGCATTCATTCCAAACTCCACACAACTTTTCCCGATGTTGATAAGTGCTTCTGTATATTAGAAAAGTCATGAGCCATGGTGTCGAAAAATAGAAGAATATACTAAATAAGTTGCAAGCTTCTGTGGTGCTACAGGCTGCTGCATCTACAAGCACTAAATATCCTTTGTTGTGATTTGCCGCTGTATAGATAAAAATTTATTGACATGACTACTTTGTTTAGGGGATCCTCCGATGTATAACAGACGTTAAAAGCACCGACTGAAAGCTGATATTTACTACAGAGCGAATACACGCAGTATATATACAACAGCCTCCATACAAAACACATCAATGAGAACTACAGCGAGCAAAGTAAAAGGCCTCCGATCACCCCGACATCTGTGCAGCATTAGCTTGTTCTCTGCTCGTCTCTGTCCGAGGCCAATGCCTATGTGTGTTTGTGCGTGTGTGTGTCTTTGTGTGTGTGTGTGTGTGTGTGTGTGTGTGTGTGTGTGTGTGTGTGTGTGACTCAGAGGAGTTTAGTTTGACGCTGCTGCAGGAATTAACAGGATGTTAGATGACAAGAAGTTACACCGACACACAGTGGTCTCTCTGTCTGCTTCTTCGAACGGTTTGTGTTTGTTTATGGCAACAGGAGATTAGGACCCATCTGGTGTTCATGTGTGTGTGTGTGCGTGTGTGTGTGTTTGTGGGTGGGTGGGTAGTAGGTTTGGTTTGGTTTGGTTTGGTTTTGGAGCGGAGGGGGTGCAGAGAGAAGAAGAATAGAATTGGCGATGGAGTGTTTTTCCAGCTTCACGTGTGTGTAAACGAGAGAGAAAGACGCCGTTACAGCAAGATGGATATCGAGACAAATGCTGTGTGTGTGTGTGTGTGTGTGTGTGTAAGTGTAACAGAATCTGATGTGTGTAGTTTGTGTATAAGTGTGTGTAGGATGTGTTGCAGATTAAGCGTTGTGTAATGTGTGTGTGTGTGTTGTGTTCGGCGGTGTGTGAATGATAATGACCTCTGACTCTGTCGGTTCTCTGTTACTTTACTGGATTAGCTCCCCTTCACTGCACTGCCTCTGGACACACACAACACACACACACACACACACACACACACACACACACACACACACACACACAGAGTTACGTGCACACAGACACACATTTACACGCACTCTTGGTAAATATCCGACCTTACAAGCAGCCAATATTAAGCAGGGTATTGGTCGGCACCACGGCGCCCTGACAACAGAAACTATACAACAAATACTTCTGCTTTATGTTTGAAGTATTTGTACTACTGAAGTACTACAACAGATGTAGTCACAGTACAGAAAGACACAGCACAGCACTGACAGATTCATAGTGAATGAGTTTTGTACTTGGATATTGAATGAATATTGAACCAGGTTTTGACTCACTGTGATCATACCACAGACTCTATAGAAGAAGTTGATGTAGCCTCCAAACCACCCATCGAAAAAAGACCCAAAATAAGCAAGAAATGAGTAAAAATTCACCATTAACTTACCTGAAAATCAGCCAAAAAAAAGAGGAAAATGTAAAAAACAAAAACAAAAATGATGGTAAGGTAGTTCTGAAAAATGAAACAAAAAAAATCTGTAACATAATTTTAATTATGAAGTTTAATTTTTCTAAATTTGATTGTGTGGACATTTTCCCTATTTTTGCATAATTCTTTTGACCTGTTTTCTCTTTTTTTTTAAATTATTAATTTATTTTCTTGTCACCTTTTGCTAATTTCTTGCGATTTTCAGAATTTTAAAATTTAAAAAATTTTTTTTTTACCACATTGCTAACTGCCTTTTTTTCTATGTTTGTTAAAGCCATCAACACAATATGCTCTTCCTGTATGGATATTGAATCAGGCTTTGACTCACTGTAACAATATCATATAATCTATAAAAGAAGCAGATGAAGCCACCACATCACCCACTGGTTTGTGAACTTTAGTTCTGGAGCCTCGAGTTTGGCATTTTTGGCTTGATTTCCTTCAAAAACATGGAAAGAACACAAACCCTAAAATTTAGCAAGAAATTAGTGAAAAGTTACAAGAAGGTTACGTGAAAGTCAGTCAAAAAATAAAGAAAATTAAAAAACAAAAACAAACAACAATGGTAAAAAAGTGCTGGGGGAAAAAAGGAACAGAATTTTGAATAAAAAGCTCTAATAATTATACATGTAGATCTGTAAACATTTTCTGTATTTATTTCTTATTTTCTTATCATTTTTTAAAATTTTCAGGTAATTTTCTTCTCACCTTCTTACATATTTTTTCCAAGTTGCACTTTGCCTTTTTTTTAAAAAAACAATTTGCTCACATTAAAAGATTTTAATGGCAGAGAAACAAAAAAGATTTAAATGCTACTGAAAGACATTTGAATGCTGCACAAGAAAACTGACGTCGAGACAGGTTTCAAAAGGTTAAAAGAACGTTTTCCCTGCGTTGCTGTTGCCAAGTGCTTGCTTATAAAGAAATCATAGTGTCCTTGTAAAGTAAAGAGTAGGAGCGGATTCGCTTTATATGAAACGAGTCATAAGAGAAATATCTTTTTCTGTGATGACGTAAAATTGATTTGACTGCTCCTGAATTTGGCATTTTGGCCGTTGCCATCTTGGATTGTGGAGCCAAAAGTGACCGTATCGTAGGAGCTGAGCTGGAAATTCCTAGATTAAACAAAAATACATAATCTTGCCAATATGACTTATTAATGAACACAGCCAAAATTATCCCAAAAAAAGAAGAAGAAAAAGCGCCTAAAATGCTCTGAACAGTTCTTAAAGACACTAACTGTATCCAGGAAACCACTGTTTTATACTGTGATTGTAATAGAGGCTCTTATTTTGTATTTTAAATACGTCACGCAAGCCAGCCTTCAGGAACTGCAGTTTTATACACTTTGGTTACTTTTTTTCAGCATTTTTTGATCTGAACCAGGTTTTAAATCTCTTTAATAATTCTGAATCATTTTCTGAATAATTTTAATGATAAAAAATCATTTCATAATTCACCATATTGACTTGAACTGAATCGCAGTGTGACTCTCCGTATTGATAAGAAAGGATGTTTTGACTCTTGTCATTGAATTGATTCGCTGTGTTTGTACAGAGTCACGCCGTGAGTCACTGTTTATATACTGCATGATATTCTGACTCACCATATTGTTACTGAATCACATTTTAAACTGTTCGGATGCTGAATTACGGCGCTCGGACTCGCTATTGTTTCAGCGAGGCTTTATACTGTGATTCACTGTATTGATACTGAGCGGGTTTATAAACACATATACAAATAAACTGACTCATACGCACATGACACATTCATAACACACCCACCAACTGGCACACACGTACCGTAAACACACACACACACACACACACACACACACATATATATTACTAACATTCACACACACACTCTGGGCAAAGATCTACTGTAGGAGTGGGACTCTCTGCAGGAGTCCCTGGCTCTGTGGGACGTGTCCACATGTGTAACACCAGCTGGTCAACACACACACACACACACACACACACACACACACACACACACACACGCACTCACACACACACACACAAACACACATGCATTCATGTCCCCTGCTGCTCTCACACACCTCCTGCTAAGATTCTTTCCTTTTTGCATGTGTAATAGTACTCACACACACACTCACACACACTTTTGTCTTTCACACTTGTTTACACACTCGCTCACGCACCAACAGTACACACATTTGCAGTAGTACAGTACTCTCTCCCACACACACACACATTGCGGTGCCAGTGTATCCATTTATTGGAGTGCGTAGCTGCTCTCTGCTGGCTGCGCTGCATGCACGTTGCATCATACCGCTGCATGTATACGCATACGCAATCTATAGACACACAGCTCCACACACATATTTAATTCATAATTGCATCATATTAAGAGGCTGTACGTGCGCGCACACACATACTTACACACAGATTGCATCACGGTCTGGCAGTAAACGTCCTGTATTGTTCTCCAAACTTTCATCACAAACGGGCAGCGAATGCAACCAGCCAGCCGGTAAATCTGAGCAATGCTTTCGACAAATATGATCCCTGCAAATCAGTCAGGAAACCAGTCGGCTAAACTGGTTTCTACGAGCCAGAAACCAGTCACTCAACCGTCAAATAATGTAAGTTCAACTTCAAAGCCAGACACTCAAATAAATAAATAACAAATAAAAAGAGCAGTTTAAAGTCTAAACCAGTCGACAAAAATAAACTCAAAAGAACCAACAGGATAATCAGTCAACTATTCAAAGTTATCCCCCAAATTTAAATGTGTTTGATAGACTGGGAGAAAATGTAGTCCCAGTCAAACCTTAAACTGGTAACCAAAGAAATCTCAAAGTCTCAAAGTTTACCGTCTAAATCTGAATATCAGTAAAGGTTGGCTGCCTGTCCATATCCAAAATCGGTTTGTCAGATTTAAGACTCAACCAATGAAGCGAAAACCAGTCAAACCTTAAAGTCACGGTGAAAACCAGCCAACCAACCAAACCTCAGCCTCAAACTCAGTCATTTAAAGATGAATATCGACCTCCAAAATCAGTCAGTAAACCTGAAAATATAGAGGTCAAATCACTCACTACAAAAATCTGACTTTTATAATTTATCCAAAAATTCTGTCAGGAATAAAAGGTTAAAAAGGCCCAACAGTCATGAGTGTAACCATGGCAATCAGTCAACCAGCCAACCTTGTCCTGAAAATCAGGTGTTAATATCATCAAGACTTGATGCTGTAATTTAAACCCTGAAATGAGTCAGTGACACAAAAAACAGTCATAAAGTCAGCAGGCTGACAAATCTGACGTCCACTTCTCTTTATGAATTAATATGATCTAAAATTCAGTCAGTAGACCTCAAAATCAGTCAAATAAAAAATCACTCAGAAATACAACAAACCAGTTTAAAAACAACGTATCCAGAAATGACAGGTGAACATCTGATCCTATAAAAACAAAAAAAAACAGTCGTTTAGCAATAAAAATGAGCCTGTCATCTGTAAAAAACAGTTAGTTAGCCATAAAAACCTGCCAGTTAGGTATTAAATCAGCCTTTCAGATCTGAAATCAGTCTGTCAGATATAAAAAACAGTCATTCAGATCTGAAACCAATTGTGTAGATGTAAAAACCAGTCAGTCAAATATAAAAAGTAGCCTCAGATATATATATATATATATATATATAAACAGTTTTTCAGATATAAAAACCAAAAACAGTCAGTGATATATTCATCAGTCTCTCAAATATAAAAAACAGTCGTTAAGATATAAAACCAGTTGGTCAGGAATAAAAATCAGTTGGTCAGATATAAAACCAGTCGTTCAGAAGTACAAACCAGTTGGTCAGAAATTAAAACTAGTCTGTCAGATTTTAAACCAGTTGTACAGAAATAAAAACCAGTCAGTCAGATATAAAAAACAGTCTGTAAGATATAAAAACAGTCGTTCAGATGTTAGTAAAAACAAGTTGGTCAGATATAAAAACCAGTCAGTCAGATACAAAAACCAGTCGGTCAGATATAAAAACCAGTCGGTCAGATCTAAAAACCAGTCGGTCAGATCTGGATGAGCTCCTCGGTCTCATTGTTGAGTTTCACCAGCAGGCCGAGCCGCTTGACCAAAACCTGCTCTGAATGAAGGCTTTGTCCACATGGCGAACAGAGTGTGTGTGTGTGTGTGTGTGTGTGTGTGTGTGTGTGTGTGTGTGTGTGTGTGTGTGTGTGTGTGTGTGTGTGTGTGTGTGAGAAAGTAAAGTGTGTGAAAGAAAGCGGGACAAAGAGAACAAAATAGAGTGAAAAAGAGACAGTGAGACAAAGAAACAGAGAGAGAGAGAGTTTGGTGTTTCTCAGTGTGGAGCTTAAACAAGCAGTACAGGATGTGCAGCCAAACTATTTTCTCTGCTTGGCTGCAGCCTCTCAGTGTGTGTGTGTGTGTGTGTGTGTGTGTGTGGTGGGGGGGGGGTGGCTGATGGGATGTCAGTCGCTCTCTTTACTGTCAAGTGGGAGGGACACACACACACACACACACACACACACACACACACACACAGTTAATGATAAACAAGTGAGAGTGTCCTCTCTGACACAGTTACCTGAACAGTTTTCATTCTCACCTGAAAAACGGAAAACTTTAAAGTTTGTTCTCTGCAGTCAAAACATCCACAAAAAGCACATGTTGGAGGAGGGTATATTGATTAATTGATTAAAGAGCAGCAGGTCAGTCTTGAATAGGGTTGTCACGGTGAAGGAATTTTTTTCTTGCTTTGATTAACCCTTTGAAGCCTGAGTAAATTGATTTAATTTCTTCTTCTTCTAAAAAAAAAAGAAAAACATGGGGAGAAGGAAATAATCAACTTAGCCAAACATGGCCCAAAAGAAATTAGGTAAAAGTTACAAGACAATTACCTGAAAAGAAGAACACACACAAAAACAAATAAATAAATAAAAGTGCAACTTTTTTCTCCAACATGTATTTCAGGAAATTATTATTTAAATAAAGTTATGTGGACATTTTTCTATTTTTTTTTTCCTCAACCCCCCCCTCAAAATTGAAAAATAAATTATATATATATATATATATATATATATATATATATATCTATATATATATATACACATATATATATGGAATATTTTTAGAATTTTTGAAATACTCAAAATACTTTATCAGTTAATAATAAAATATAAAAAAACAAGACTAAAATCTAGTATATGGCTGGATTATGTTTGAAACACTGGAGAACTTTTAATTTGAAATTAGGGCTTTTACTTTGTAATGGGAAGTGGCAGCATTCACTCTCAGTATCCCTTTATCTCACAGGGAACCGTAGGCTGATTGAGTTGCATTGTGGGTAATGTAGGCTCCAGGTTTTGACAAAAAAAAGAGAAAACTATGTGGAAAAGAAAACGATGCCCGTGGTCCTTAAAACGATGTTTGATTTTCCCAAAAATACCACTTACAGAGAAAGTCTGCAGACGCACCTCAGCACTGAGGTTTGTTTCCAAGACAACTTTTCAGAGGTTAGTTGTAAACATTTTATTTTATTACAGTTATTTATTGATCATTTATCCTGTTTTTTGGAGTGGTCCAGATTTTATTTTGTCTTTTTTTTTTTTAACCTTCTTTGTATGATTTTTTTTTGGTAGGGGGAGGAGATTTTATCTCACCAGACAACAGAAAAAGAAAGTTGACATCTACCTGTCGAAGCAGCCGCTCGCTACACACACACACACACACACACACACACACACACACACACACACACACACACACACACACACACACACAAAAGACGAAAAAATGAAAAGAAATAAGAAAGTGAGTGTGTCAGGCTTCAGGTTGGCATCTGAGCGATGAAAAGGCCGCCGTTTGTCACCAGAAATTATTGATGTACAAACAAATAGACGCTGCGGGAGGACGCAGGAGTTTGGGAGGCTTTTGAAAAAAGAATCAAAGAGGAGCGAGGGAGGGAGGGAGGGAAATAAATGGGTGAAGATTATGAGACAAAAGCAGGAGAGGAAAGTGACGGAGAGGAGAGACGAGGAGGAGAGAGGGGGAGAAAAATGAGAGGGCAGAGAGGGGACGATGATGGGGGGAAGACAGGAAGGAGGAGAGGAAGAGGGATGAAAAAAGACATGCTCGCTCTCGTTTCTTCTTTTTTCACTTTTTCCTCTACCTTCGTTTTCTCTCACCTGTCCTACTCCTCCTTTTTTCCAGCCTCCTTCTCTCTGGTCCTCCTCCGCCTCCTCTTTTCATTGTTTTTTTCTTCCTTCCTTCATTTTTCTCCTCTTTTGTTTTTCTTCCTCTCCCACTTTCCTTCAGTTTTTCTGTTTTCCTCCTTGTTTGCTCTTCTTTTCTTTTCTTTTATTGGCCCAGACTCTCCTTTTTTCTTTGTTTTCTTTGTTTTCTTTTTCTTTTTTTATCTTGTTTCCTCTTTCACTCCTCTGTTTTCTTTCACTTCTTTCGCTTTTCTTTCTCCTTCCTCTTTCCTCCTCGTTATTTTTATTTTATTCCCACCTCTTCCTCATCGTTCCAAACTCTTTCTTTTCCGCTTTTCTTCTTTTCTGTCTTTTTTACTCCTTCCCTATTTTCACCTCCTACCCTCCTTTTTCTTCTCCACTTCCTTCCTCATCAGCCTTTTATATTCATTTTTTTCTCACTCTTTCTTTTTGTCACCTTTTCTTCCTCTTCTTTCTGTTTCGTTCTCCTCCTCCTCCTCTTCATCTTCCTCACTCATTCTCCTCCTCTTTTTTCACCTCCTAGCTTCTGTTTTCTCACCTCGGTCCAACACCCTTATTTCAGTTTTCTCTCCCTTCTCCCTCCATCATCCCTTCTTTCCTCCTCCTCTTCCTCTGTATCTTTGCCCTGTATTTCTCTTCCTCTTCATTTTCCTCAATTTTCACCTCCCTCTTTCTCCTCCTCTTACATCCTTTCCACCTTTTTCATTTTCTTCCCATTCTCCCTCCACTATCCCTCTTCTTTATCAACTTTTCCTCCTCTTCCTTCTCCTCTTTCTCCTCAGTCTTCTCTCCTTTTTTCTTTCTCCTTCACATCCTTCCTTCCCACCTTTTCATTTTTCCTTCCTCTTTCTTTTTCCTCATCTTCCTCTGTTTCTTGCCCCCATATATCTCCTCCTTTTTGTTCTCCTCCCTTATTCTCCTCTTTTTTCACCTATCTTCCTTTTCTCCTCCTCCTCCATGCTTGCCATCGTTTCCATTTTCTTTTCCCATTATGCACTCTTTATTTTTTCCTCTTTCTCTTTTTCCTCTCCCTGTATTTCTCCTCCTCATCTTCCTCCTGTGTTTCTCCCTCACTCTCATCTTCAATTTTCACCTCCTCCCCTCCTCTTTCTTCTCCTATTCCATGCTGGCCACATTTTTATTTTTTTCTCTCTCTCTCTCCTCCACTGTCCCCCCTCTCTTTCTTCCTCCTCCACTGTTTCCTCCCCCTCCTCTTTATCTTCCTCCCTCATTCTCTTCCTCTATATTCACCTTCCTTCACTTCCATCTTTGACACCTTTTCATTTTTTCTCCTTCATCCCTCCATCATCTCTTTTCCTTTTTCCTCCTCCTCTTCATGCTTCCTCCCCCTCTACGTCTTTTCCTCCTCATTTTCTCCCTTTACTCTCCTCCTCTTTTTCACCTCCAAACTCTCTTTCTCCTCCTCTTCCATCCTTTTCACCCAATCCTCTCTTTCCCTCTCCTGCTCTTTTCCTAATCCATTTTCTCCTCCTTTCCACCTTTTACATTTTCCTCCCCATTTGTCCTTTTTCATCTCCTCCATCCTTCTCTTCCTCTTCTTCCTTCCAACCTTTTGATTTCCATTTTCCAACTTTTCCCTCTTCACATCCTCTCAGTTTTTCCTCCTTCTCCATCACATCTCGCCTCCTCCTGCTCCTCCAATCTTCACCTTGATTTCCCTCCTCCTCCTCCTCCTCCTCGTGTCCATCTTCTGCACTCTCATCTCTCCGTCTCCTCGCTCCATCCTCTCTTTCATTATCTCCACCCTCTCGCCCTCCTCTCCTCTCGGGCTGCCTGTTGAATGAACGAATGAATAAGAATGAATCTGCAGCCACAAACAGCCTCTTTTTTAAATTTATCTCATCTTTCTTCGCTCTAAATCATCTTTTTTGTATCCTTTTAAAATTTCTCTAAGGTCACTCAGTGCCAGAGTTATTAAAATGTGTCTATAATACATAAAAGAATCACTGTTAACATTTAAATATTGATTATTATATATGAAATCATTCATAACTGCAGCTTCTTGTTGGTATTTAAACTCAGATGATGCCTTTTTATTTTTAAATCTCCTGTAGCTGATGTGTTGTCCTTTTCCTTTTCATGTGACCATTTTCAGGCTTAGAAACTAATTTAACATTCACATTTTTTCTCCTCGTTAGCGCGTGCAAACCATCACGGGACCCTGAGCAGAAAAATACCCCGATTATAATAAAAATAAATTTAAAAACAACCTTCATACATAAACATGTGAAATCTGATCAAAATGTTCATTAAATCCAGTTTAGAGTTCATAATAATGTAGATTTATCTATTAAACCGCATTAAACTGACTGTCCATAATTAGGCTGTATTAATAATATCCCTAATAAGCCGGAGTGGGGCTGACAGTGTGTGCCGATCAATAATCTATAATCGCCTGCGTGTGCGGCGGCGCACAATATCTGTTTCTGTGTCTCGCAAAGACAAAGACTGAGGCAGACACAGACTGAAATTGGTGTTTTTTGGTAGCCACTCCAATCATTTGGGAAAAATAAAACACACACACACATACACACACTCACACACACACACACACACACACACACACACACACACACACACACACACACACACACACAGAGATATTGTAGTCCACAGTTTGAAGGAGTGTTTAGCAGATTTTTTTTTTCTTTTTTTTTTCTGTTTTTTGGGCAGGACGAGCGGGGTAGCGCTCTCTCCCTCCAGCGACCATGGGACTCGGCGCGTTGCCATGGAAACAGCCCAAACTGCACCGGAGGAGTGATTGAGAGGGAGAGAGAGAGGGAGAGAAAGAGGGGGAGAGAGAGGTAGACAGACAGAAAGAAAAAAGAGAGAGAGTAAAATATTTTTGCTCCGAGAAGAAGAAGGCCTTCTGATGGCGACTGTTGTTCTTCTCCACTCAGTGTGAACAGTTTAGTGTGTGTGCGTGTGTGTGTGTGTGTGTGTGTGTGTGTGTGTGTGTGTGTGTGTGTGTGGCCAGACAGAGCGGCAAAAGAAAAAAAGGTGTGTGTGTGTGAGACTGTGTGATTTCATGTGTGTGACTTCATGCATTTCTGCTTCTTTTGTGCGTGTGTGTACACATATATGCCTGCACGGTGTGTGTGTGTGTGTGTGTGTGTGTGTGTGTGAGAGAGAGAGAGAGACTGTCTGTGTGACTTCATGCATTTCTGCTTCTTTTGTATGTGTGTGTGTACATTTATGCCTCCATGTGTGTGTGTGTGTTTCGGATTTGTTTTACTCGGATGAAAGCATGTAGTTACACACATGCATTGTGTGTGTGTGTGTGTGTGTGTGTGTGTGTGTGTGTGTGTGTGTGTGTATGCGCTCCTCCCTGGGCCAGTATCAGTGGTAAGCTGTGATTCAGGCTGTGAAAACACTGATTTGGCAGCCAGAGCGTCTTCCTCCGTCTCCGACCGGCTCGGCCAACAAAAAATCCATCTCTTATTAACTGACGCTTTATTACAAAAGAAAGTGTGTGTGTGCGTGTGTGTGTTGGGGGGGGGGCTATGTGTGTGAGAGGGTTGGCGTCCTTAAATTCGGGGGGTTTTCAGTGAAGGAGGCGTGTCTCTGTAACTCCTGGTACAGTCTTGTTGCGGCCGACTCCGGTCGCTGATTGATTTATCAGTCGGTGTGTGAAATGTCAAAGATGTCAGCTGGAAAAGGTTAATCTAGCTGGATGTTCAGCTTTAGTCCGCCGGAACGCTTTCTTAAAAAATGTCTTTATCCCAAAACACAGAGGGAGTGTGTCTTTGAAGCCTGGAAGGGAGGAGGTGGGCGTGTATATTTTTGAAGAAAAGCAGTTTGAATCTAAGATTTGACAAGCCTTAAAACCGGTCACTATATCTCTGCATTTCAGTTACACTAATATGAGGAGCTGGTTCAGGGCCGTAATCAGCTTTTAACAATGGTGGGGGGGGGGCTGCACATTATACCCACTTTCCTTAATCGATTAAGGATTTTAATCAGTAAAATTAACTATCAATTTATCGTTATTTGGAAAAAAACATAAAACTTAAAAGCAACAAATGGCAGATATTTTTGACCCTGTTGACCTTCTGATTTTTTTTTTCATTTTATTTTTATTTTTTTTGCCTTTTACTGGTTTTCCAGGCTTGTGTTTTTTTTTAACCTGTTTTGTGAGTTGACCTGTGAGTTTCTTGGCGCTTCAGTTTCCTTCGGAGTTACTCTAATCTAATATTATCTAATCTAGTTTTGACAGCATTTCATAGGCTATCTTAATCAATTAAATTTCACGTTTGATTAAATTCTTAACAACTGATTAATTGTATCATCCCTAGGGCATTTTCTACCTACACCTCCATAGACTCAATCCTCCAAGAGGATCTGGTTTGTTTACATGACGTAAACTTTCATGGATGCAGTATGGACAGAGCGCTCGATGTTACGTGATGCGGCGCAATATCTGATGCTCACGTTCAGTTTGGACACGATGTGTGTCGTATGTGTGAGCTGCAAATTCGCCACCTCTAAGCAGAGGAAGGAAGAAAAGCAATCTCAGAGCCTTGAAATCAGTCCTCTATGCCGCTGCGCTGTGTCCGCAGCTCCCTGTACCAAAGATTAGCATGAAAGTCAAGAGCTCTCACTCCGCAGCAAAATCTGGGGACCAAAAAAAAAGACTGCTCTACTTGAAGCAGTCTCAGTTGAATGAGAGTCTCCAACTGATGATTCAAATCTCCGACTTTCACGGAGCAGCCTTAGTGAACATAAAGTTGGACATTTTAACATTGGAGTGTGTTGACTCGCTCTTGGGGCCAGCCTCAAATGGACATTAGAGGAACTGCAGTTTTTGGCACTCTTTGGCAGTGGCTTCATTTTCAGCTGCAGAGGTTGCCGCTCAAATATCCGGTTTTGTTGACACAGTCAGCTGGAAATGCTGATGACTCCAAAAAAAAAAGTTTTGTTGTTTGTTGTTTTTTGTGGTTTTGAACAGCCAGGTTTCATGACATCCACCTCTCAGTGTCAGCTTTGTATGCATGCGATCTCATCTCTGTCACTTTTATTTTCTTATCTAATTAGTATTTTTATTTATTTATGTTTTTTGCATTTCTCTCCACCTCTGACTCTTGAGCGGCTGTAATGTGTGAATTTCCTCGGTGTGGGCTTATTGTATCATATCGTATCGTATCGTATCGTATCGTATCGTATCGTATCGTATCTCATCTCATCTCATTTCATCTCATCTTATATATGTTGATATGTATAAATAAGTATCCATGGTTTGCAGAAACATACAATGTCACCATTGTATTCTGGCGTCTGGGCTGATGAGCAACTCCATTGAATTCACAAATACTGCAATTTTCTTCCACTTCAGTGTGTGTGCGTGTGTGTGTGTGTGCATGCGTGCGTGTGTGTGTGCATTAACCAGGGTTCTCACATCAATGAATATTGTGACCCCAGGTCGACCCCTCATTCATCAATCAGAGCCTTCACATCTATAATTCAACATGTTTAAACCTCGGAGAATCTCGGGTCACATTCAGAGGTTTTCTTAGACACATTTCACTGTATAAAGATTAGTTATTCTTGATGTATTCAGCCTTAGGTTTATCTTTTATATAGAAATGACCATTTGTTGGTTTCCGCATTTGATTATTTCTTTTCATCAGATGGTAGATTGATCTGGATGTCTGGACGGAGGGAAATCAAAAAAGTTGAATAACTATTTTCTGCCAATTAAAAAGGAACTGAACCGAGCATTTAATAACATTTCTGAGCCAAATCAAGTCCTTTTCATCGACATAAATGCTTTGCTTGTGGCCAAATTACAAATTAAATGGACAGTGACCTTTTTTCAGGGGAAAAAATTCATTAAATGAATCTTCAATAACTTGTGGTATTCACAGAAAAATTCAGATCTTTCAAAGAGTATTCAGGCTCGCACAAAGACGCGCTCTCCGCTTAAAAGATTTCTTTTTCAACAGAGACATGAACTTACGGAAACCTCGCCTGCTGCTGCTTCTGCTGCTGCTGCTGCTGCGGCTGCGGCAGCGGCGCATCCTTAGAAAACGATGAGGTTTTCCAGAAAACGTTTGTAATTTAACCACATCAGGCGAGCTGACGTGTGTCCACTGTTTAAATGCACAGATGCCTGCCAGCAGCTATTTGGATGCAGAATAAACCGCAGTGAGAACCACACACTTTGACGAGCTTGTACACACTCGTTATTGGCTGGTTCATTAGGTCATGCACATGTGTTTTGCTCTGTGTGTGTGTGTGTGTGTGTGTGTGTGTGTGTGTGTGTGTGTGTGTGTGTGTGTGTGTTGTTCATGATTTGGCGGACTCGAGGAAGAATTTGTGGTTTTTTTACACTCCCACATACAGTAAACAGCAGTCAGTCTCATTGCATAAGACCTTCGAAAGTTCATCTGGTTTCGATGAAAATTTTCCAACCTCAGAAAATCCTCACCTGCCAGCTTTGAGATGTGTGCTTTTTTTTCTTCTTCTCTCACTTTCTTGGAAACTGTTTTTATTTTTTTAATTTTTTTTCATACACCAGAGCCAGTGCAGTAATCCTGAAATATGTGTCGTCTTATGCGTTTTAAATGATGCTGCCACAGGAATTTACTACTTAGATTCCAACTGAAACAGTAATTTTTTTTTTCTGCACAATGATGATGATGGAGAGAAAAAATCAGTTTTATTGATTGTCGATTTCAAGGTCATTATAGCTGTTCACCTCAAAATTACTTATGATGTCTGGAGGGGATTCATAGGGCCCTAAGAGCTTTATTTTGTCATTGATCATATTTCATATCAGAGACACTCAACTTGCTTTGTCTGGGGGCCACTTTTGCGAAATGATCAAAAGCCAAGGGCCAATCACAGAAGTTGTGTTTGATTTATGGACATTTATATAATAATAATACTAATATAATAATAATAACAATTTTATATATATATATATATATATATATATATATATATATATATATATATATATATATATATATATATATATATATATTGTTTTTTCATTTTTCTTTTCTTTTTTTTTGATGGCGGAAAAAGCACCATCTTATAAGTACCCTATATAGAGCGCCGTCTTTTTCTTTGTCAGTAAACTGCGCCGTTGCTTATGCAAATTGTCGGCTCTTGTTTAACCATTGTGCGCTGTAAAAAACTGCGTTCTGACATTCAAACGCTGCATTTTACAGATGTTAATTCGAACAAAACATGTTTAAAAGTGGCACTTTTTGGCCGCTTTGGCTTGGACCCCGGGGGCTCAGACACCTGTGACAAAGCTTTAAAGTTACACGGTAAGCTCTGAAAACACACCTGTGTACGGTGTCCATATTAGGACATCCTCAGGTGTCAGGGTTCAGAGTCAGACCTTAAATGAAAAGGCATCAGGTCTCAGGAAAACGCCATCGGGTCTCAGAGAAAACACTGTCAGACTTCAGCAAAAAAGTCATCAGACCGAACGGCCTCAGAAAAAAAGTCGTCGTTCAAAATTTTGCTCAGGTATTTTATTTTTACATGATGATGCTGCTCAGATGGGATTTCCTCTTCAGACATTGATACAATCTAACCTTAGATAATTACCAACCGTTAGTGTGAGCCTAATTAACGGATTTAAAACAGCTGTGAAGCAGAGTGAAACGTGCAGAGTTAAAAGTTAATGATGAATGATGTTATACTGTATATCATCACTCATGCCTCTCAGTCAAATGACTTATACTGTTGTATAAACAGTGTATGTTGATTTTATATTTATTTATATTATTTTGTATTTTATCTAATTTGTATTTTTGTAATATTTTTATCGTCCTTTCACAATCTATCCGCTGTGGGATTAATAAAGCAATATCTTATTGTATCTTTTCTTAAAATAAATATAGGAGAAACTGCAGGTTTCAACAATTACAAGATACACAAAGTGCAGCATCACTATGATCAGCAGGTGTTATAACCTTTAAACCTTGACCTTTGTCACCTTTAATTAGAAATTAGGCAGAAAAAGTGTTTTTCCAGATATAAAGATCATCTCATGGCTGATAATTTGAAATGTCATAGCAGGAAAAGTTCATGTCTATTAGGAGAGGATAACGACAACAAGCTGACGGTCGTTGGGTTTGGTTCTGAGTGCTGGTTCTTTTTTGGATCTGTTTCCAAGTTGGCAAAATACGATTTAGATCGGATGCCAGCAAAACTCTTATCAAACGCTTTATTTTTCCTTTTTTTTCTTGGCAAAGAGCAATGTTAGAAAAGTTTAGGTGGCGAGACTCTGAATGACTCTTTTCAACATTTGGAATGACAAACCAACCAAATTTTCAGATTTGATTAACTGCACACGAATAACTTCAGTTTCTTAAAGGCACACTTCACCTGCAAAGTTAGTTTTGGTGAGACTTGCAGAGTTTTGGAGATATCGACCGTAGAGATGTCTGCCCTTTCTCCAATATAATGGAGCTAGACTGCACTCAGCTTTTGCTGCTCAGAGAGCCAAAAAAATACATTTGAAAAATGTTTTAATTTAACAGCACCTTTACAGGGTCCGCGGGTTTGGAAGGAATGAGTTTATTTGTTGATTTAAAAAAAAAAAAAAAAAAAATTATTTATTTTTTAAATCATTACAGGAAAATTTTTAAAAAGCCCTACATTTCTGCTTAAAGAAAATGTGTCTTCAAAATCCCAATTCTTTAAAAATATTTGTTTAAAAAAAAAATCAACCTCAAATATTTTTTTTAAATGGCCAAAAATTCTAATAGAAAAAAAAGCCAATTTTTCAAAAAAGCATGCAATCCAAATCCACACTCTTTAAAAATTGTCAAAAAAAAGGAATCATGCGAATGTTTTCTTTAGAAATGGCCGAAAAAAACCACCAAAATTCTCTAAAGAAAACATTCCTTCCAACTGGCAATAAAAAAATTTAAGCCATTTAAAGTTGTTTTGACCTCCCGTTAAAAAAAAAAAAAGATGTCCCTCCCCGGTGCTTGAAAAATTATATGACGTCTCTCCCTTTTTGCATTTCCCCTTCCCCTCTGATAAATAAGTCCCAAAGTTGTATTTAAATATAAAGTTCTAATCCTGTCTGAAATCATGTTTTTTTAATAATACATACTTTAAAAAAGTTACTTTATAGTAATGTAAAAGAACGGATAAGTTGGGTTTTGATGGTTGTTTCAGGGAAGCTATCATGCTAAAAAATTAGCCTCAAAGTCGTGTTAAAGTAATGGAAATTTACTGTTAAAAAATGTGTGTGAACCTGGTTTTTGTTCAGCAGCAGATTGTGACTCTTCTCTGGAGAAATGATCCCGCCGGTCGTCACTTTCGGGAGAAACTTTGATTATAATCAATACTGAAAGCCCCGAGAGCTTCAGAGTTGAGTAATAACTCTGCGGTTTCAGAGGAGTGACCCCATTCACATTACGCCGTCATTTGATCCATTGTTGATCTAAAAATGTTAATTTGAAGCTTTAATTCTGTTACCACACGTGTTTCTTAAATCGAAACGTCTGTTGTGAGTTTCTGTCTTACATGGAAATTGTGACTAAAGATTTTATTCAGGGCAAGAAAGTAAAAACACGTGTTTGTGATTAAAATGGGAACGTTTTGCTCCTTCGAGGAATTCAGTGAAATTCTGTTTGTTTCACCTCGAACTTGTCGAACCAGTCAAACACTCTTTAACCTTTTGAAATGGAGTGGATTGACGTTGATTTCTTGTGGGGCATTGAGATGCTTTTCATGAGCATTTACACCCCTGAAATGTGAGCAAACTGGTTTGATTTATTTTGAAAATCAGGAAAAAAAACCCCAGATGTTCCATAAACTGCAGGAAATGACTAAAACGTGACAAGAAAAATTGCCTGAAAAGAAGAGAGAATAAAATATTAGAAAATTAACAAAAAAACTAGGAGAAAAAATCCAGAAATGATGTTACAACTTTTTCAGATCATTTTTATTATTATTAATTATTTTTATTTTTTATTTTTCGCAAGTTTTCAAGTTTCAGGTTTCTTAAAACTTCTGCTATTTTTTTTTTGCCAATATTTTGGGTAATTTCTTGTAAAGTTACTCGTCTTCTTATGATGTTCTTTAAAGGAATCACACGGGTCAAGTTGCTCAGTTTTCAAAGGGTTAACATTTTTTGGTCGTTGTGTCTTGAAGAAAAGTCAGAATATGCGTGAGAATAAGAAAGATAAAGTTCAGAGTCGTCACTTCCTGTTTGCAGAGAGTGAAATGCTTGTTGGTAAAGTTTTTTTTCTGAGTGACATTGAGACGTTTTCACAAGCATTTAACCCTTAAAATGGAGCAAATTTGTTTGATTAATTTTGCAAATATGGACAAAAATGCAATGAGCTACTTGGGAAGAAATGTGCTGCAAACTGCAAGAAATCACTAAAATGTGACAAGAAAAATTACCTGAAAAACGAGAGAGAGAGTTGTATATAATTATTATAATGATATATTCAAAATTATGTCACAAAAAATATATATGAAACATTATTATAGCACTTTTTTTCAAGATAATTTCCTTGTTTTCTTTATTTTACTTCTATACTTTTATTATTATTATTGTAATTATTTATTTATTTATTTTTTACTTTTTTGCAAATTTTTAAGTTTCAGGTTTCTTAAAACTTTTACTACTTTTTTCCAATATTTTGGGTAATTTCTTGTAAAGTTACTCGTTGCCTTCTTTAAAGGAATCACAGGTCAGTTGGCTCAGGTTTTGAAGGGTTAACTGCAAACGCTCTTTGGCCGTTGCGTCTGGAAGAAAAGTCGGACCATGAGTGGGAATAAGAGAGATAAAGCTTTCGTCCATTGTCGTTTGCAGAGAACAAAAAGCTTGTTGGTGAAGTTGTTTTCTTGAGCGCTTTATTTTGCTAATGCACTCATGTCACATTTAGCGATAAGAGCTCGGGAGGTAAACCGCCGTGACCTCGGCATGCTTTTAGATTCAGCTCCGATATAAAGACGGTCGACATCAAATAAATTGCATTATATAAACTTCACTTCTGCTCCTAATGAAATCACTGTTTTCTCCCTTCAATATTAAAGTAATTTGTTTCAGGGCCAGCAGCTATTAATTTTTTTTGCCATTTCCTCGGGGCTTGATGTGACATTTCTGAACAAATGATAATTAGCCGTACCGTACAATTTAGTTTGTGGAAAAGGTTCAGGAAAGTGCGGCGGCGTTCAGGTGCGACCTTGCCTTTTCTCCCAGTCCGCCTCTGGACGTACACACCTCCTATTAAACGGCATTTTGGTGCTACAAACCTGCTGTTAAAGCTGTTTAA